>NW_007578201.1:130098-415953 GCF_000690725.1 Stegastes partitus | reverse complement strand
TAGTTTTACTGAGTGGGTGATGATGGTGTACTGGATGGCTCTACCTCCACGTTTACATCTTATATCACACAAAACTGTGGATGCTTTGAGCTGAGCTGCGTTTCATTGCAGGAGCTGATAGGAAAGATGCTGCAGGTCAACGTCGAGGCTCGATACACGGCACAAGACGTCCTGTCACACCCCTGGGTCACGGTATTCTGTTACGCTGCTTGCATGTAACCCGAACCGTTGTGAGGCTTTTGTGAGTCGGCGAATGTGGAATAACGCGTTTGTGGATCTTTGTAGGATGACGTAGTCTTGGAGAACAACATGAAGATGGAGGTGACAGGTAAATTGAAGACGCACTTTAACACTGCGCCAAAGCACAACAACGCCCCCGCCGGTGTGTCGGTCATCATGGTAAGCACCCGGAAACATCGCAACATGTTCCCTGATTTCATTCATGTCTTTCAGTCACCTCTTCAATCTTAGTTTTATTTGACGTGGGTTCAGTTGTAACTTACGAGAGGGCCTGCGGTGCTGTGAACACGTCAGGCCCTTTTCCAAACACTAAGAGTACGACAAGGACTGTTTGACCCAAATACACAAGATGGTGCTCCTTCTAATTCACATGATATCAATCTTATTCCCACATAATCACTTGTCTCAGAATATCAGGCCTCATCTTCATCCAAGATGACAAGTTATAAACAACTTATCCTGCTGAGAACATGTCAGACGGGATTTTAGAGATGAAGTAACAGCGGAGCCGTCATTCCTACAGTAGTCACATCCTTCCATCATGTCTGTTTCAAATCCACCTTTGCATCATTTTCTGTTGTACAGTTTCTCTGCTCATGTCATCAGGTCACACAAACCCATCAGCTCTCTTTCTTCAGTCGGGGAAGGGGGGGGAAGGAAGGAGAAGTTCCTTCGATTATTTCATTTAATTTAACGCTAATTATTTGATCTGATTGTACCACAAAGAGCCTCATTTTGTTGTAAATCTCATTTGACAGTTTGAGGTGTAATTGCTGGGCCCTGGCCTCGGCTCCTCCTCCTCCTCTCCATCCTCTTCCTCCTCCCTCATCCTCACCCCTCCCTCACACCTGACCCAGGACCACAGGGGACGCCTGGAGCTGAGAGCCGGGTACACGCTTCATACTCCCTCCTCCCAACTCTTCCTCTCCAGCCATCGCCCTTCCCCTCGCCCTCTTCCTCCAACAACTCCCACACACTTCCCCCCCCTCCTCACCCTCCCTTTCTCTTCCTTCCTGTTTCATTCTCAAGCCTCCCCCACCCCTCTGCTCCTCTTCTTCGGCTGCAGCAATAACCGCTCTCACTAACCAACCGATGTGTCTGACGCTCATCATTCTCCTCCTTCACTCACATTTCACCACATTTGCATTGATCACAAACTTTAACGGGATGTGATAAAAATCTGTCTGTGTTTTTTTATTTTATTTTAAAGGATGTGTTTGTCATCGAGGTTTTTAACGGCATGTTTGCTAATGCGAGCTAACGCAAGTCTGCTGTGATTTGCGTCCCTCTCTGTATTTATTTTGTTAGTAGAAACAGGTCAACTTTCCTGTGACTTGTGGATCAGTGAATCTGTAATTGGCTGCGTAGTGTTCAGTCGTGATACTCTGGCGCCACCTTGAGGAGAAGGTTAAGAAGTGTGCCAGCACTGCTTTGTAGTCTAAATTTGCAGAGATGGATGCAAAGTGGCTTTATTGCCTTGGATGTAAGATCCCCCCTGCATATTTTACAAAATAAGGCCAGGTTTTTTTATTTTGTTTTAAATTATTGTCCACAAATGCAGCCAGAGATGCTTTACACAAGGGTTCAATCATTTCAGTTTATTAGCATCTGAGCTTAGAGCATCTAGTCAAACAGAAATAGGAGTAAATGGTGCATTTATTAAAGATTTTTCTAAATGCAGTGAATATTTACAGCATCAGGAGTGAGGATTGTCTAAATCAAAATCAAAGTGTTAATATCTATGGTAATAAATTAACATATAATCCAGAGCTACAATGTGTTTGTAACAGTTCATTGTCATTTTATGGCATTTGTGATCAGAATAATGCCAGACTTACATTTTAAAACTAGTGGAATAAAAAAAATAAATAAATCACATGTTCGCCCTGCAATGTGTTGAATCTGATGTAGATGTAGTTCAGCCCTCACTGACATGTGTTTCTGCCTGACGTAGTCCTTTTGTAGAAAACTACAGTTTGTTCCAACTCAGTCCTCTTGAACACAAAGAGTCATTTGGTTTGGAATAAGTTTGAATGATCTGAAATAGCAGCACTGAGCTGGAACAGCAACTGTCCACTGGCCATCATGCTTGTTGTGTTGACTTTATTTTGTGAAGCTGTGAGTAAGACTAGTCTCTGTCCCTTTTTTTGCTTCTTCCCCCTCCACCCCCCCTTCCCCTCTCCCTGCATTTCGTCCCTCTGAATTAGCTCCAAGGCAATGGTATGTACTAACACTTAACGCTACGCCTCGTCTGTTCTGCTGCTGAGGTTCAGCAAAGGGCAAATGAGGAACGTTTTTGTTTTTGTTCTTTTTGTCCCGTGGTCTCAAACACACATCATTTGGTTTTAATTCATACTAAAAAAAAACAATTCATGCATCTGTTGAATGACAAAGTAAACATTCTCTTTCTCATTTGCCCTTTCTCTCTGCACGTAGAGTAGCACTTGGTCTGATTCGTCTTCTCTTGGGGTCAGTCTACTTTGTGACCTTTATTTTGAACCATCTTTCAGTTATTTATGTCCATTTTCATTAGTTTGTTTCATCATGAGTGTTGTTAGTCACAAAAAAGTACAGAACTGGGTCAGTAATTAATGAATGTAGTTATAAAAAGAAAACATTTAGTTGATTAAATCCCTTTGCAACAGCTAGACTATACTTCACAGGGAAACACACGAGGATTGTTTATGCTAAATGACTAAGGTGTCCTGAATTCAGTGTAGATTGACCCACAATATGTCTTTCCTTCTTTCGCTGTCCTGATTGACGGTATTAGACACTCAAGTATCGAGCTGACGGTTTGTCTGTCTGTTTTGCCAGAACACAGCTCTTGATAAAGAGACCCTTCAGCTCACTGCCCGTCGTTGTCCAGATCCACGAGCGGTGCCATGTTCACCATCGCTCGCTGGCAACAAACTCCCATCTGCTCTCCCAGTCGAACCAGCTTCTCCAACCAAACAGGCGCCATGTGCCAAAGTGCCAAAATCCACCAGCCTGGCTCCACCAACCACTTGTCACGAAGCACCCGAGACTGCAGCAGCTGCTGGGCCTGATGCTCCATCCGCCTCTAGACCTCACCACTCTCAGTCCCCAAACGACGGCCACCTATTAGCTGCTAAGGTAGATCCGCCTCCTCCTCCTGCTGCTGTAAGTTCGCTTCAGTTCTCACCTTCACCCTCTGCTGAAGCTCCTCCCATCGCCTCTTTGCCCGTTTCCTGCCCTCCTGAGATAGAACCAAGCTCCCTCCCGGCTGCTCCCTGTCCATCCATAGAGCCGACCTCACCGTCTTGTCCTCCAACTCCTTCTACACCCATCTCCTGTCCTTCCCCACCGTCTCCTTCCAAACCCACCTTTCCTCTCTCCCCCTCTTCTCCCACCGAACAAGCCTCCTTTCCCTCTCCGACCAAACAACCAGCATCCCAAACCTCCTCCTCCCCCACAAAACAAGCGTCCCCCTCTCCCGTCTCCCCCATCCAGCCTGTCGTATTCTTCCCGCTCTCCTCCCCGACAGAACAGGAGCCCTCCTCCCCCTCTCCCATCCATCCAACTCTGTTCCCCTCTCCTCCCTCCACACCTCCCCGGTCCACCAGCCCTCCCTCTCCTGCTGGCCCTCCTTCTCCCAGCCCTCCACCCGCTGAGGAACTTATGGAGAAAATCTAGAAGGCCGGTCTGTTCAGCTGCCACTCTCACCTCCTCTTTCCGTGCACAAAACAGAAAACGGGATGAAAACACATTGAGCATTTCTTAGTAGCTGTAAACTGAGCCAGGCACTGACTGCTGTATTCACATCTACACTTCTCATGCTTGTCACTCGTCGTGTGAAACGGAGGACGCGAGGCGTTTCCCCAAGAGTGTCGACTGTATATATGTGTTTTAATTTATTATCGGAGGGAGAAAGGGAATGAATTGAGTATCACTGTTCTGAGTGGTTTGTCTTTTGAAGTCATGCGTCACTGTATCACATAATGTGAATTGTTCCTCTCATTTAATATCTCACTCGGAGTCCCTTTTGTAAATAGTTATTCAGGACAAACACATCCAAACGTGAACTCCTATTGCTTCAGCACAGAGACAGTACTGTAACCATTATACGAGTGTTTCAGCATATCAAAACTCGCTAGACTAGCTACCTGTAGTGTAGCCATCCTGATAGTGGCGGCACATTTACTCCTTTTATCTGTAAAGTGTTACTGTAAACAGTGGGTGGACAAAATAACAGTAAAATCTACCAAAGGATCGAGTAAGTCGAAGCTTCATTTCTGCCTCTGCGACTTTTCGATGCGTGTAAAAGTGGTGATGTTTAGAAACGAATAGCTGTTAACTTTCAATCTAAGAGTATGTCCAAAGTCCTTAGAGGCAAGTCTCACCAAGTCGCAGTTATTTTGGGCTAAAAAGACCAGGATCTGATCTAAATGAATGTAGAGACTGCAGTTTAAATGGTCACTAGGACATAAAAACTGCACGTGCAGAATCACCAATCAAATCTGATTAAAAAATCTGATGATGTTGCACCAAAATAAGGCTTAAAAGTGCATTCTCCCCCAAAAGATGTATTTGAACCACACATGTGCACAGTTTTATGACAGTGTTTGATTCACTGCAGCAACATGATTGTGTAGAGGGACGTGTCATCTTTAGGAAATTCTCCAGCACATTTCTTTAAAGTGGAGGGTTTTTTTGTCATAACATGTCTGATGTGTCGACCCCCCAAAAAAATGGCATTTTTAAAATTTACCCTCAAAGTAAAATGCACGCGTGTTAGCGATGATAAACATCTCAACCGAAGGCTTACATTGTTTTATTTAAAGCCCCCCTCCATTAAAAATCAAGTCCTATACTTTGTTAGCATGTCCATATTTTTTATGTGCTGGAAAACACATCATGAGTGAAATAAGCAGTAAACACCATTTGTGAGACTCAACCTTGAAACCGTAGTGTACCGACGATGGTCCCCAAAACACAGAAAAACTATTTTGTGAAGCACAAATGTGGCCTTCTGCTGTTCTAATTCCATAATCATCTTCAATTTATCTCGTGATGCTCCACAAGCAGCACGTAGGCACGAACATGTGCAGGTGATGATAAGTCCGCCGCTAGTTTCATATAAAAATGTGAATGAAATTATGTTTGTGATGCTCACGTAATTGAAAATGTTACAGCAGCGGTGACTCTTTCCAGAAACAACGTCCCAGTTACTCTGAATAATTCACTTATGATTCAGTTTAAATTAGTTCTGTGAATTATCCAGTACCTGGATGGCAGCCTCGGGGAAAGAAAGCGAAACATTTTCATTATCGTGAGCACAGAACACAATTTATCCACCTTCACGGTATTGAAGCAGAAATTTCGCAGATGGATATCTACAAAGCTGTGCAGATAAACCCAGATGCTGGTAGATATAAGTGAGGGAAAAAAAAGGTTGTTTTTGCCCACGTGGTTGTCTTTTTGCATTATTTTGCTCACCCACTGTCGCTGACACACATGCTGACTCATTCATTCGCTCACTGTACGTTTGTGTTCTTTGGTGTCGACACTGTATTTGTACATAGTGTGATGAACCTAAGCTGTCCACCTGAAACTTGAAGGTTTGTATTTGCATATGTGTGTTTGAGCAGCCATGAACTGCAAAGGCATAACTGCTGTACAGAAAAAAAAAAGTAAATCCAACAGACATTAAACCAAACTGCAGGTTTGCTTCTAATACAAACTGCTCTGGACAAACAGCTGCGACTAAAGCATTGCACAGTAAGGACACACGTTTCCCACTTGGTGTAGCTTCTCCTGACAAACGAACTAGTTAACACTGCTCATGTAGAGAATTCAACTTGTGTTTTTTGGTCTGTTGGATTTATAAGAACGAATGTGTTGTCAAGGTGACGGGTTGGTACCTGATCACAGCTCATTGCTTAATGATGCCTTTATCCAAACCAGCTTGGCTGACAAAATGATGTCCCACATACCGATTCCTAAAAAAATTAAGTTATTAGTGATTTCTTTTGTCCTTGTTTTAAGCTTTTATCCCAGCTGCTGTTAGTAGAGCCAACTCCTCCAGTGGTTCAACATGCCTCTTTACCACATCTGGACTTTTTTTTCTGTTGCATGAATACTCCTCTCTGTAAGACAAAAGCCTCACACGTTCACAAAGTCAAGTTGGTACACAATGTCATCTAGTTTCTCTTATGTATATGTAGTCAAAGTAGATTTTCATATGCTTTGTTTTAGCAGTTTGTAAAGGGAAATTTGTATGAAAGACGAGTTTTAAATAGATCAAACGTGTCAAACTGGAGTTTTTATTATGAGTAGAGCGGCTGCTTTTAATGTCCCACTATTTTGGAACAGTTCAGCAAAAAAAAGTTTAAAATGCAATAAAGACTTCAAATCCATATGTGTTTGTTGTGAATGTGTGTGTTTGACCACTAGAGGGTGCTGTGACGCCTCATGAAAAAGTACACTGACACCAGTTCAAGTTATAAAATTCCATTTTATTGTTTGAACTCCGCACACAAAACACTCCAAAATGATTGCAAAAAAACAAAAACAAAAACAGGATGGGTTGATAGATAAAAGTAGTTCCCATAATAAGTGGAGATTCAAACCACATCGAAGCGCAAACTTTAAAGAAAGGAATGTTTCCTGAAAAAAAAAATCAAAGATAGAAGTGGATGCTTGTTGAACAGAAGACCAAAGGAAGATGTCTCGTTAGCATTTTAGTGCAGAATCACATCAAGATAATCACTCAGTCTGTGATTTAAACAGCTGTGATGAAAAAAAAAAGAGAGAGAGAGAAAGGAAAAAACAAAAAAAACCCAGATAGAAATGGGTAAGTCCTTTCTTTTCATTGCGCATCTCACTTTGCTCTTAGCTGCTTTGGAGACGAGACTCGAAGAGGACTTTAAAGGTGCCGAGCTGGCTTGGACGCTAGATATGATTTATATTTAGGGACGTAAAAACTCTCAAATCTTCACTTTATCTTCAGAGACATTAATCAAGGTTCCCATTTTGGAAAAAAAAAACCAAAAAAAAAACAATTCACTGCTCAGTCATTTAAGAAATAAATGTCAAAAGAGTTGACTCCTTCACAGAAAGCTGATTTGTTTTAATATCACTGATGCTGGGAGGTTTTGTGTTTTTCATGTTGAAAGTATTAAATAATATTGCAATAGATCTGCACTGATATGTTTCATATGAGTAGTGAGCCATGCACAGAAACGCAATCTCTTAGCAAGCACAGAGGTACAGAGGGAATAGAAATCTTAAATATGGAGGACTACAGTTAAACATTATATATAGATATTTATATAAATGTGTATTCCCTCTTCACTTCTCTCTCTTTTCAATACATTTATTATTTATTCAAACGTTTCATATCTACTTGCTGTGAAGCCAAAACAAGGAAAAGCATGTTAAAGTGAGTGATAGCTTAATAATTGCTGCCCACATACACACCTACGGGAAAAAAAAAAAAATCATTCACCCCTAAAGTACACAAATATTTGGATTTTTAAGTCAAGAGAAAAGTTTCTCACTAACTCCCCACGGATCCCTCTTTTTCTTTTAGTGGAGGAGATGAAAATAGACTCTTAAAGCTAAAAATAGATTTGTTTTTAACCGTACAGGAACAGAACCCCAACCCTAAGATTTATATGAAAATTTTCTATCTGATCTACAAAATATAGCAATGCCCTTTTTAAAAATAGTTTGATTCTTTTACTATTACAGGACAGATTTTTTTTTGTTGTTGTTTTGTTTTCTTCTTCTTTCATTGAGATACATTCAGGATATCAGGATATAGACAGAATAGTGCCTTTGAGAAGAGTTCACACTTTTCAACAGTTTGGATTTTTCTTGTCAGTCCGGCGGCTGCTGCTCAGTACCTGGTCTGGTACTCGTGATGCCACCTGTTGAAGTCGTTGTAGAAGAGGACGATGCTTCCAGAGGCCATGCCGGTTATGATGCACCTTGGTGCAGGAGGAGGGAAACATTGAGGTGAATTTAATGTTACTGATGTAATTCTTCTTAACTGTACTACATTCATTTGATATTGACTGGCTAATCTGAAGAATAAGACAATAAATAAATAAATAAATAAATAAATAAAATCAGATCATCTCTCAAGATATCATTAAGTACATAAAATCTGCATTGTCTCGATCAGCTACAGCATTAAACTGCTGCTTACATATTCACACATCAGTAATGGTATTAATCATAAAATACATATTGAAGTGTTTTCACACAAGGGACATGACCAGAGTCATAAGTGACGGCTGCAGAATAATAGTCAATATTAAAAACGGAGTAGAACAAAGTAGAAAACAGTCGTAACCTTGTCAGTCAGACAGCAGTAGCTACAGTCGTCCTCAAATGTATTCATACCCTCCCATTAAAGAAGGAAAAAAAACAGCTCTAACGGAAATAAGTTGAAATTGACAAAAGTAATAATAAAGAAAAAAATAATAAAAATCACGACGTTGCTTCTGAAATGTGGTTCAACAGAAATATATATAGAAAAAAAACAAACAAAAAAAAAACAAGCAAACAAGCATGATAGGACCCATAAACTAACATTTTGTTGAACAACCCTTTGAGTCAATCACTGTAATCAAGTGTTTTCTGTAACTCTCAGTCAGACTTCTGCACCTGTTGACAGCTATTTTGATTTTGGTCCACTGCTCATCAGCAAAGTGCTCTAATTTATCCAAGACAGTTTCCCCCCCACACCCCAATTATTCTTTTCAACCACAAGTCAAAAGCAATGTCTCATGTCACTAAATTACAATTTAGCATTTTTTAAAATGTATTATTACTTTTTTCAGTTTCTAGTTATTTGAGTGACTATTATGAATTTTGCCTTTTCTTTAATGGAAGGTTATGAATACATTTGAGGACGACTGTATCTGAAGTTTGCTAAAAGTATCCATTAGTCACTGAGTAAAGCTGTAGCGGTGACAGCTCTGAGTGTGTTGGACGAAGCAGAGGTTAAAATTGTGGTTATTCATCACAGTGACATTATTGTGCATTTCTATTTTAAAAATTTGCTAAAATAAATCTTTCGCTCTAAACAGATTTTGTAAAAAACAAAAAAAAAACTATTCACTCCTCAGTGCAACTATGAAGCTATTAGTCACTGGGCTGCTCGGTGAGAAAAATTCAGGGACTTTTTCACATGACGTGGAGGCTGTCTACAAGGACCAGATAGGAAACAAGTATGTACATGGATTAAACACTGAAATAGTAAAATATTTACAGTATCCAGTCACCACTTTACCCCAGTATTTGTAAAACCTTTGGGCACAAAATGTTGTACATGCTGATCCCAGTTTTCTTTTCCACTTTTTTGGGGGGAGGGGGAAGAATTGAAGAATTTCTTTTTTTATGACTTACAGAATTACAACTTTTAACACTGTACTGCAGAAAAGACATTTTAAGGCCTCTCTGCTTCTAGCCGTGGTTGTGTTGTTTCCATAGAGGTGCAGGGCTTTAAAAATTAGTTCACAGTGAGGAAAATGTGTTAAATAAAAAAGACAAAAAGTGTTTGTGGTAAAAAGGGATCATCCTTCAAAAGTCATTGTAAAAGCTTTCACTTCAAGTGCATAAATTCCTCTGAACTTCTATTTTAAAAAGAAGACCGTTGTTGTTGTCATTTTAACGTTGTGATATTGCTTCATTTACTTCTTAAGGTAAAAGATGTGAATACTTCTTTCACCACCACATTAAGGCATTCATAATTCCAGTGTAGGAGAGTGTTTTGATGTGTGCTGGTTACCTTTGGTCATGCGACATGGCCATGGAGCGGATTCCTGCGTCACAGCCGGGGTAGGTGAACAGCTGTTTGAGGTTGTGGACCTGCCAGACAGAAACTACACCTCCATCACCACCTGTCAGCAGATACTGGCCATCGCGGCTCAGAAGCATGGCCTGGCAAGGACAAAACACAACAAGTTCATGAGTAACTTTTTAATGAGCTCAAGAATTCTCTGCTTCCAGCACATTAGATTCAGTCTAGCTTTTGTAATATACACAATTTCAGATTAGGAAATATGCTTCCTAATCCTGAGCATACTGTACAATCATCTTTAAACTGTCCTTCAATGCTCCAAAAAAACAAACAAACAAAAAAAAACAGGGCAGCAAAAGCTGTTCAAACTGGAACCACATGCATAAATTGTCTCCGAATAGGCCTGGTGATCTGGGACCAGTTTATCTCTAATGTCAAAGTAAAGCTCATACTGCGAGGTCGTGTGATCTGACAGAAGATCCCAGGTCAGCTCTGCCATCCTCGGGGGCTTTCTGTACACAGACCCCGACTTGCAACAAAGATGGCTCCCCACAGTGAGGCTCGGAGATTTACTTGTCTCATCTGCTTTTCCTGCAAACTGTAGCAGCTGAATGGCTCCCCGGGGAATCAGATGTACACAAATCAAGTCATGTGCTGGAGTCTATTATGGGCACAGTGCATAGTGGAAGCTAAAACTGGAACAGTCAGGAGCATCAATCAGCAAGTAACCGTAGCTGATGAAATGACGAGGCAGAATGTAAGTTCTAAAAGCAGCAAACGCCACTAATGTAGAGCTTTTGTCGTTTGCGGTTTTATGACACCAAAGTCGGACGTCTTTCAGCTGCAGCCGCTTTGCAGCGATTCAGCAGGAGACACTTCAATCATCGGCGGCATGTGTGTTGAATCAGGCTCATATTAAACGGAAAAATGAAACTTAAAGCTGGAACAAGTCATTTTCAGGCACTTGATTTTGTAAGGAAAACATAAATAACCCTTCAAGAGCAGTCCAGAGTGGATTGGACGTAGCCGAAATTCTGCAAATGTTTTGTATATATATTTTTTGAAAAAAACACTTTAGTGCAATTTCCACACTGAGTTAAATGAGCTCTGGTTCTCATTCTCATCCTGCACGCACTTCAGGCACAAAGTTGCATG
The DNA here is from genome assembly GCF_000690725.1 of Stegastes partitus. Classification (NCBI taxonomy): domain Eukaryota; kingdom Metazoa; phylum Chordata; class Actinopteri; family Pomacentridae; genus Stegastes; species Stegastes partitus. The sequence goes on along the minus strand of NW_007578201.1, from coordinate 404,783 downwards.
TGGAGGCGTTCAGACAGATACAAAATGGTCACACAATGATTCACTCGCACGCTGGCGGGAGGCCTCGAGAATCAATCCAGCCTAATTGCCACGTTAGATCATCATCCAAGATGGCCGGGAATAGAGCATGACTGAGTGTAGTGGTTTGGTTTGTGTGGTGTCGGTCCTTCATTGTGTGTACAGTAACCGTCGTGTGTATCAACATTCAGAGTTAATCTGACAGCAGCGATAAAGACGATGCTCATTTCAGCCAATCATGACCAATGAGATGCAGCTGAAAATGTGTGACTCAGTAGATCCACCACAAAATGTGAGTTTAAACCACCAACCAGCACAAACAATATGAGTCGTGTTTGTGTCCACCTGATGGGTGGAAGTCCAGTGTTCACCTTTAAGCTCTGTGTTTAGTCTCAACCAACTCCTATCTGCCTCTTTAGCTGTCAGATGCTCCAGTATGTTCACCAGCTTGCTGGCAGCTTTTTCTATCTGTTGTTTGATGCCTTTTTGCTGAACCAGCTGCCTCGTGCAGCTTGAAACGAGGCTGATCTATAACTGTTGTGGGCCGTAAAACCAAAACAATGAGATGAATAAAGCTAAAATGGTGAGAACAGCTGCAGATGTGAAGTGGGTTCATCACTACAAAGCGTCCTTTTGTTGTTCAAGACTGTCATTCGATAAAAATGTTTATAAGAGCAGCTTTAAATGTCATATTGATTCAAAAGGCCTTCACAGATAGTTATTACTTGCAGTAGCAACACACTGGAGTTCTCTGCACAATAGTAAAAAAAGATGAGAGGACTATTTACCAGTTGCTACGCTGTATTAATGTACTTGTGTATCTGCTAATGGAGTCCATGACCTTACTGGAGCCCAGCAGGAGGCCGGAGCGCTGGCAGACATGTCAGCCTGGCCAGGTAGGAGGCTGTAGACAGACATTATAAATCAGTCCTTTGCCACTGGGCGGTCAAACAAGATGGCCGATGGCTCTGTGGGGGCTAAGATGGCTACCCGGGCTCAGATGACTAAAAAATGACTCCAGCAGAAACACATGCACTTTTAATGCCCATATTTCCTACTTCTTTCGGGGAGCAGTGGGTGGATTCTGGGGCTGGAGAAGGTAAAAAGTTGAATTTATGGTGCTGTTAATCCCCCTGTTACACGGACGCAGGCAGTGAAAAAACTGCTGGAATGGTTACACCGCCTGAGTTATACCAGTACTTAAAAGAATGTAATCCATTCAGTATGGCTTCTGTCACCCGATTCTGCTATTAGAATAGGATGCCGACTGTTAGCCTGTCATCTAACCTCTGACTCCAGACCCCTATAAATTCACAGTGCGTACATTCTCTCAGTTTCTCAGTCTTGTCTGTCTCTTTCTAAGTGTACGCTGCAGGCCAGCACAAACACTTATTTATCCTGGAGTCATACTGTGCTGAGGCTCCGAGGGCTGAGAAGATTGATTCTGGTATGTGTACACTAAATACTTTTGGAGTCTCAGACCAGGAGGGTGGAGCTAAGGGGCTGAGACTCTCACAGCCTCACTCCAAGATGTTAGGATTTTCTTAATGCCATTTGACATTGCTGGAATTTACAACAGCAGAAGAGAGCTGACAAGGCAGGCAGTAGCCTGCAATACTCCCTGGTTATATCTCTAGAAGGAACTCTAAAACTACAAAGCTCACCAAGTAACTAAAAACATCGTTAGTTTCTCTTAAAGACACAATAAAGTACTCAAAAACATTGAAACTAAACACGAGCTACTTTCTCAGCGCTGGTAATGCGCTCCATCAGTGCGTCCGTATATTTGTGCTTTTGTGCAGCAGTGGGCTGGTTGGCAGGTTAGGAGTCCGGGCACTGGAGGTTTCTTAATGGGAAACAGGCGTGCGGCTGTCTGTCAGAGCTAGCTTACATTTCCCAGGCCAAACCGGAAACAACGGGTCGGGAAACCAAAGGCAGTAGCCGCTATCTTGTGTCACTCCAGCCACGAGGGAGGAAATGTGGGAAATGGGGAATGTGTCGTCCTGCGCTGGAGGGTAGTTAATGGTGTTGATGCCCAGGACTGACCACTCCTCTGGAATGTTCTCCACCACCGTCGCCGACGCAATTTGACCTGACAACAGAGCTCCGGATCAAAAGAAGCCTTTCCTCTGGTGTGTGCGGGTGAAGGGAAAGAGAGATGTGAAGCCATAGTTTGTCCCGAGGCGCGCCGACCTTTACCTCACTCAGATCTCGAACCCAAACCGAGCCTTTAATCAGTGAGAGGACCTTGTGCGCTGATGTGGTGCAGACATACATGTGCAAGTGCACTCGCATATTTATGCTCACGCACCTTGATGCTGTCCTCCACCTCCATGTGTCCCAGCAGTTTGCCGTTGACGCTGAAGAAGCAGAACTGTCCCTTGTCGTAATAGATCATGCAGTGGCCCTCGGTGGAGGACTGGATGAGGCGGGGCCGCAGGCAGCGCTCGGGGCCCTCCAGGGTCCGCAGCAGGTCCCCATTCATGGAATGGATCAGACAAGGACCCTCTTTAAACACATGAGACAAGAAGTTAGAAAAGCTAGCAGCTTTCATGATAGGCATTACTTTTAGAATTTTTTATTGCTAATCTTTATTTTTTTTAAATTAATCTTTGGTGCAGTAACACATAAAATCACATGTATTTTTCTATTGCTCCAAGGTTTAAACAGTTTGTTAAGTTTATTTACCATCATACAAACATCTCATACATGCAGAGATATGTACGATGTACTGTACATGTCTTACAACTTATTACTCAGTTCTCTTTTTGTGGTTAGAATGCACACATATTACACACTCTCTGGCCGCTTTATTAGAAACAACTGCACATCAACTCTACAGTAACATCGACCTTTACAAAGGCCACATCCTGCTCAATTACATGTTTATTACATATTATATTATTACTGCATACTCTACTGGTATACCCAACCTAGTGGCAAGAGAGGGGTTTTTTTTTATGCAAATCATTTGTCTTTTGTCAGTATCTGTTTATTTTTTATGTGTCTTGATTGTTTTTCTCTCTATTTAATTTTCTGTAAAATCAGAATCAGAGTCCTTTATTGTCATTATACCAAAAACAGTACATTGAAATTGGGTGCAATGCCATTCAGTGCAAGTCAGACGTAATGTTAAACTAGCAGTCTTACCTTTGCAGCCGCTGATGATGAGACCCAGCTCGGCACACACACTTGCACAAGTCACCTCACAGTCGTGGCCTGTCAGGATGGCCCTCGGTGTGGTAAACACTGCTGGGAAAACACAGAAACGGTTATATGTTCCCATACGAAGTACAGCTTTTTAGTCACTAGAGGGAGCACGGATCCAAAAATCCTCACAAATTGGTTTATTCACAGTCAATGCTGGAGATAGAACATGGAGGTTTTAAACTATTATAAAGAATTATAAACTAAAGGGGGAAAAAAAGCAAGAAGGTTGTTAATTTGCACGGCTCTGACGGTGCTGTACATTTTATTTCATATGGACACTATAGGTACAGCAGCTTGTTGTGTTTAGGCCTGTTGTCCTGCACACACATATCTCCCCCCAGTCATTCTCCCTTTCTAGCACTTGTCACCGACAGCCTCCTCCAATGTTTAAAACCTTTTCCCCCGACTGCTTTCACTGGATCCAGATGTTTCTGCATTAGCCGGGGAGAGGAGGAGAGCCAGAGCGAGTGAGAGTAAAGTTATGGTCCAAGGCATGAAGTTTGTGTGATTTTGTTTTGGTTTGAGCTGTCAGGGTGAGCGACAAAACAAAATCGGCTGTTACTTCTCCATCTGTCTTTTCTGTCCGTGCGCACACACACTCTCACACACACAAACACACACACATGTGTACAGGCACATTTGCAGGAAGTTTGGACTTTTCTGCATTATTCCATACTGTTAGTGTTTAACAAATGCAGATGGGATAAAGACGGACAGCTGCTGTAATTGAACATTTGCTCAGAGTGTCAGAAGTGTGTGTCTAAAAGCATTTGGAGTTTGGAGATCAGTAGTTTGTCCTGTCGTCACAAAACCCATCTTTTTCTGTTAGAGGTCGAGTTCATCTCGAAAGGAGAAACAAGGCAATGATATTCAAATATGCTTAAATGCCTACTAACACTGTTTTTCCATAAATAGCTAAGCACCAACATCTAATGGCTCCAGAGCAACGTAATTAAGTAAAATAGTCTCTAAAATAAATAACTCTTTACAGTAAATACCTGATATCTAATACTTGATGTGATAGACTGTAATAGTTTTTAGTGCTACTGACCCAGAAGTGTCTTGCTGACTTAATGCAGTTTCTCCCTTTAATTTAATTATGTGACATAAAATTCGATACAGGTTCTCTAATAAGACAGGTTCTTTGCCTCCCAAAAGCCACAGCTACTGTTAAACCTTAATTAGATTTAGCAGAGAGCCTCTATATAGGCCGTACTGCTCACTGAACTCCCTTGTAAAAAGGCAAACAAGAGGGCAAGCGAAATATCAGCAATGTTTCAAACCAATAAAACAATCAAATCCATGTGTACAGTAGAGAGAATATCACCGACAGCAACGTGAAATTTAAATGAAAACATGGATTCTTAAGGAAGAAATCCTCTGTTTGCATGTGTGGTAGTGAAAACACTGATTTTTTTTTTTTTAAATGCAGGTTGATGGTTTTAAATCCTTACAATCAGCTGTCACTGTCCACTTTGCAAATACGTACCAGCCGCCCAAACTTTGGCTACACCAGGGCAGCAGCCTAAACATCTACATTTCATTTAGTTAACTGGTTAACAGTCTCAATGTCACTAAAAGCAACCGTCTGACCTAAATGGCGGCGAGTTGAAGCATGATGTTGGGTTTTGGTCAGTGAAGATCAATAAAGCCGATATACTGACGTATCGGTTGACATCTCAAGCCGCTACCTGCCGTTTGGTTTAAATTAGGGCCACATCTGATTACAATCTTATACCTGTATATGACTAAAGCTGGGACGCTGAGGAGGGGATCAACTATCTGTGTGTCAGTGTGGAGAAGGTGTGTGTGTGTACTTGTATTACTTGGGATGGGGGGGGGACAAAAAAAAAATCCTGTTTGAGGTGACGATATGGTCTGTGGTTTGAAAAATAGTAGTTATTGTTAGGTTAAGTCACCGGTAAATCGATGTCATTCAATGTATTGTCATTTGTAGTGATGGGGAAACAACTATGTGTCTATTGTAGTGTAACATACAAAGCTTTCACTTCTCCATTTAGTAAAATAACTGCAGTATTACAATATGCAGAATATTTATCAATGTAAATTACATTTCTTTCCTTTGTTGCTCAAAGTTGTTGAATTTCTAGTTTGCAAACTTCAAAAATGTGATTAGAAATCATTTGGATTCGATAAACAGATGTAGCAACAGACTGAAAGATTTAATAAAGTGTTTCTGAACATCAGCCTGCACGCCGGTTAATAAGATACAGCTATTTAAAACTGATGCAGTCTAACACACAACAGGCCCGAGTTCATGGAGGATATAATGTTCAGTTTATGTTTAACAGAGGTGTTAAGTCAACTACAAGGTCACTTTAGCTGCCGTAGTTTAAGATAAGATATTTTTTATTGTCCCAGAGGGGAAATTTGTCTCGGGCTCGAGTGCTGCACACGGCTGCATACACAGATAATCTGCAAATGTACACAACACAGAACAGACACAAACACAATACACGGTTGTGGCCTTAGTACCCAGACTACACAAATCCAACAGTGATCTACAGGCAGCAGAGACAATTATTTAAAAGACGGTAAACTGGATGTGAAAAATGAGGCAATGCTGATGACTAAGTCAGATATCTAAATTAAAAACAAAAGGCTAGAAATGTAGCTGAAGTGAAAGAGCACAGTTAAAGGAATCAAAACAATAAAAAGGTGAAAAACTAATTTGCAAAGGAGGTAATATCCATGACTTAGATATCCAAAACGCATGAAACAAATTAAACAGCGTTGCACTGGTTGTCAGTCAGTGCTGCACATGAGTCATAAGGCTACAACGAACAGCTACATAATTGCATTTTCTAGCACTATAAAGTCCTCCAGGGGAAAAAAAGTTCTGACTCAGAGTAAAATATGTGATTTAGTTCTGTGTGTTTGTCTGAGTATAGTTCTCTCATAGAAAGAGTGGAGGGATTAATAATCTTCTTTTTTTTTCTCACCACTTCCAATGCTTTTTTTCCACCTTGTTGCCGACTTTCAAGTGTAACTGCACATTGTGTTGTTGTCTCAAGCAGACACATCGGCTTAGCTCACCGTTAGTGAATCTGTTTAAATACTTGCAGGAGTAAACCTGTGAAAATCCACTGTCCCCAGTGACCACGGGCTCGCGGTCCTTCACCTCCCTTGGGTCAAATATCTCTTCTGGTTTGCTGACATTTAAAATGAAGCAGTGGTTTCCACACCATCCATAAAATCCCTCTGATACACTGAGGCGCAGTCATTACAGCAGAGTTAACACAGTCACATCAATGGAGAATGTGAAGACGCAGAAGCAGGATAATAACTCCTGTGCTGATCTTTTTGGCCTTTAACTGTTTGTTAAAAAGGAATCAAACCAGAACAGAAGTGTAAGAGAAGGGGAGCTAAACTTGATAAACAAATAGCTTGTCTGTTGTACGGTGTATTTAGAAAGGAAGGATTTCTTGCAGAGCGTTTGTATTTGGCTTCATTAGTCTCACTTAGATGCACCTAATAAACAGGCAACTGACTATATGTGAGTGTTTGCATGTCTGAAGTATTTATATGTTGGTGCTAAAATCTTGAACTATTTACACAAACAGCAGGCGAACAAATTTGTTGGTATTTTCAAACATAGGAATGGAAGAAAAAAAATCTTAACAATGTTCAGTCCACTTAAAACAACAGAAATATAGCGAGTAAATAAAAATAATACTGAGCTGGTTTCTACTACGTGGCCAGCAGATGGCGTTGGCGTCTGTGAAATCTTGCCGTCTGCAGCAGGAACAAAGTGTGCACAGGTCAGTGTGTTCATGTGCACATCAGCCATTCAGATGCATTTGTGTCAAGCTTATGAAGTGTGTGAGATGTCCACAGAACATTATGCATGAAAAGGAATGTGTGTGTGTTTGCATGTGCTCTCATTCAAGTGTATGCGCGGACTTTAGTGTTTCAGTGTTTGGAAGAGGAATAAAGAGAAGTCTGCTGTCTGTATGTATTTTGTGAAGTGTGTGTGTGTGTGCGTGCAGCAGAACTTCATGTCTGGGAGAGCCTCCTGCGGTCTGGGGCAATGGAGCATCACATTGTGGTGGTGAGGGGTTGGGATGACGACTGCTTTGTCTGCTCCTCTAGCTTCAGCGCGGTGACGGCACCGAGCCGACCGAGGTTAGACTGACGCACACACGTTTACTAGGACGTGTACAGCGCAGACATGGCAACGCACACACACATTTGATAAGTAAATAAATAAATAAATAAATCTGTAAATCAATCAAAATAAGTCTAGTTTTAGAAAATATGCAGTTAAGTTGTTAAGCTGTCAGAAATAGTATGATGACATTATTTGTGTCACTTATACTAAACCGTCACACTGTGACTAGTAAACAACAATTTAAAGGCTATGATAATGATTACAATCAGGGTCTGTAGAAGGCAGAGTGTTGCTGAAACATTAGTGAATACAATAAAAGCATTCAAAAAATAATTTCTAAACCAACAAAAGTATTGTCTCTGCATCAAAAGTTTAAAAATCCCTATGAATTAACTGAAAGAAACAGGATTTTTTTCTTTTTAAATTTCAAAATTTCAAAATTCCACATCTGTGTGTATGAGTGAAGTGACAATCATCTGCGCTCTGTGCTCCATATCAAGAACCAATGTGGCTTATTAACCAAATCACAATTTGTCATAAATTTCATCCCATTTGTAATGGATCACTTAACAACATGTACGCCAATCTAAGCCGGCCAAATTAGCACTAAGAAGGCTAAAGACTGAGCAATGTGTGTGCAATGCTTTGATCATGGCTAATGCCATATGTTATGGTAACGTAAGGGAGGCCCATGACATTTTTCACTTTTATCGACTAGCGTGACCCCGTGGCTCTCGGATGGTGGTGAACTTTCATGTGCTGGCCGACGACCCCCAACATCACATTTAACGTCTCTAAGTGGCCCTCACTTTCACTCACATTAAAGACAGATTCTCACACACTCTGAGACACGCACACACACACATTCTCACACACACATGATATCTGGCCTCACAGAAACACACACACAATCTCAAACACATTATCGAAAGCTGTTCCTGGTGCGACAGTGCTGCGAAATCCAATCTGTATGCAGGAGGCCTGGCCTGGTCAGACGAAACTAGTTGTTACCTTACAGAGGGAGGCCGTAAATCACACAGTCACAACTGTCTGGGAGAGTGAGCACTCACCGAATACCGGTGTGTGTCTGTGAGTGTGTGTAGTGTGTGTGTGTGTGTGTGTGTGCACTGACATCAGGCCGGCTTGCCTGCTGTGTACTCACTGCCTGGGCTCTCTCCGATGCTGCTGTGCTTTCCATTCCAGTACCACAGCAGCAGGGTGGCATCTCTGGAGCCTGACAGGACGTAGCAGTCTCCTCCGATGTACGACTCAGAGCGAGCCAGACACGTCACCACATCACGATGGCCAAACACTATCTGCGTCAGTTTGCCTGCAAAAGCACACAAATACACAAACATGTTCTTAGTAGTCAATATTTACTTATTTGTAAACAACGAAAGAATGATGTATTTGTAAATAGATTTTTGAACAAGGTGCAACATACGATTTTATACTGCACATTAATAACAACAATGGAGTATGAATATATGGCTGGATGTAGCTCTTTTGAACTCTTCAGCATGTGTTCGTTGATCATCTGTCTGCTTGGCTGGTTGATCCACACAACATCAGACTTTTGCTAATTCCCAGACAAGAATAAATATTTGCCTCAACTTTGTGTGTGCGCCTGTGCACATGCAGTGCACTCCATGTGTATATATAAAGAGGCTAATTGCTGTCAGATTTCCAGACCACAGCTCCACTGTCTAGCTGTCTAATACTCATTACGTTCCTCATAATGTGACCTCTGCAGTCAAACAGTGGATAGTTTGCAACACATGACATTTCTGTCTGGGTGTCAAAATCACTGTCCACCGGATAATTAAGCTGTATCTCCCTGGAACGATGAGGATTATTATGAAACCGGGCGGGTCACTGACTAAACTTCCAACGAAGAACAGAGACATCAAAGATGTAAAATGTTTGACATTTTTCTAAACACTGAATATAAGTAATGGTGGCTGCTGCAATAATGGCTACCATGCACCTCATATTGAACACACACTTTTTTGCTCACACACACACACACACACACACACACTCACACACGCATTCACACAAACAAATTAAATTGTGTGTGTGTGAATGTCGGCGTATGAGGCTGTGTGTTTTGTGCACGTGTACCAATCAAGTCTTGTAATTGATAAAAATCCCTCAGTTCTTTAACCGAGGGGATTTAGGGACATTGGTGGCAGGTGTTGAGCGTGTGCGATTAAACTGTGTTCGCGTTCCAGTCGTACACCCTGGTGGCAGTCACACAATAGAGCTATCTCTGCGCTCCCATCCCTCCTTCCCTCCCTCCTCCATTAAAGACAGGGAGGGCCTGGCCTGTAGAAATTGAATCAGACTCCGTTGTATAGATGTGTGTAGTATTGTGAACGGGGCTGAGGGGGGGGGGACGCGTTGAGGAGAAGGGTACAGAGATGAAGCTTCAGACAGTTTCATTTAGGACCCCTGACCTGATGCCATTTTTTTTTTGTGCGTCAGAGTGTGTGCATGTGTGCGTGTAACAAAGTCTGCATTGGATATGTGCATGCAAGTACTGTATAAGTAACAAGTCAGTGGTATTCAGGCAAACACGACGCCACTGTGAGAAACCGTGTGGAGCTGTGTATTCAAGCTAGGTGAATATCTCCAGACGTACAGGGTACAGCAAATGTCTTTCATGCAATAGATTCTTCCCATCATTTACAATTACTGATCTAAGGGGAGATCACACTGAACTCCACGAAATCAAAACAATAACCTGAAAATAGAGTTTTGTGCTCCAGCTGAGAGAGAGTCTTTAATAAATGACACAGGTCAGTGGTATTTTAGGGATATTAGACGACTATGAACTGCTGACAGCACACATGCTTTGAACTAGCAAAGAAAGAGGAGAAAATAAAGTGAGTCCTCATGTGGTAAGTAACTACGTACATTTATAACAATTCCAAAGGCAGGACAGCTGGAACAACAACGATACAATGCAGCAACAGTGCAGGAAAACAGAACCCACTGTCAGTGGCATAACAAATAGGCTCTTTACTGTTTTGTTTATTGAACTAATAATATAAAGCACTTTAATTCGAAGAGCTAATAGCAGCTGCAGTGTTCATTACATTACATACTTCAAGACTGCGGTACCAAACAAAACAAAACGAGAGTCTTGGAGCTAAGAGGGAGAAGTATGTCCTGAGGATGGTGCTAGAGGAAAGCCAATGGAGGTTTATTAATTTTAAAAAAGGTTAATTGCATGACTTAATAGCTTCTTGATGGCTGTGAACTTTCACAGGTTTATTTTCTCTTCCAACCAAAAAAAAAATGTAGCACTATTGCACTATAGTATGCAAGAGGTGTAATTAGGTGTTTGTTGAGACACAAAAACTTCACAGCGAGGGTTTGGCGTGAAAAATTCAGTGGTCGAGAGGCTACCCAAATGATATAGTGATAATTATAAAGCAAAATTGTTTTGACAAAGTTAACTATGTAGTAACAAAACCGAGAAGTGGGAATACAGGAATAGGCTTTTGCATGTATGGGATAGAAATGATGGTTCCATACATGCAAATAGCATATTATCATGCAATATAATCCTTAACTCTGTGTCTCTGTGCAGTTGCTACACAGATTATAATTACACCATTATTCATAAAACTGCCTCTTCAGTTAACATAGACGTACATTAGTCCTGATTCCATACAATGAGGGATACAACACCTGAGTCAGTGGAGTAGACCCGGAAGCTCTTGTCCCAGAAGCCACACAGAAGGATGAAGCGGTTGTCGGCCGTGATCACGAAACACTGCGAACTGATCTGAATGCTTTGATCCAGCAGGTCTGAGATCTGCCGGCGATGACTGCCCACGTTACTGGCTGGAGAGGAGATATTAAAAAGAAAAAACATATATGGAGTGAAATACAGTATTACATTTTGAAAATGCACAGATGTACGCAGCAGTATAAAATCTGCAGTGTGATCCAGCAAACACTGTGCTGTTTATACATCAGCCATTTTCAGCCAAAGAGCTCACACTTGGATGCACCTCCACTGAGGTTTCAGCACACAGTGCAAAGAAGATTTGTGAGGGAATACATGAAACTTCCTGCAGGTCAAGTTCATTTCACATTTTCCGTGAGAGTCGAGTGATGAGAGCGTGTACATAGTCTTTACAAAATATGCACATCACCCAAGTTAGAACAGACAAACTCATCTTGGCTGCGCATTTAAGTGTGTTTTTAGAAAGAAAACCCATTGACTTTCTCTTTTTGATAAGAGGCATCTTTTTCTTTTCTAAAGAGACATTTTTATTGTAAAGTGTTTCTCATTTGATGGGGTTGAAACCGTAGGAGAACAGGTGTCAGAGAAGATTGTCTCGCATGAGATAGTCCAGTATACCTGCTACAGCCAATATTTCAACCAATTTTTAACATTTCCCAAAGCCACAGATGGCTCAACACTCATCCTCAATTTACTGTGTTTAGCTCAGACTCCTCCTGGAATGCAAACAGTGTAAATATATTACTGACAAGAGCAAAAATCCCAGCTACCTCCCCCAAAACACACACATGCACTCCCACAAACACAAAAATATATCATTTAGTACATTATTTATGCTTTAGTGGTAGAAATGATGACAAATGTGAGATAAGAGTAAACAATGTCAAATTCTAAAATAAATGGTAAAAGATTTAAAGGATAAAATTACTCTAAAAAGTGTGCAGCCAGTGATAAATAACATACGCCCACTGAAATACATGTATAAAAACTTGTGCAGAATGTGTAAATACTGATGCACTGGTAAGATTTCTTTTATTCCAGCGGTACAGAGGGTCAGTGAAGGAGAGAAATAAAGTACTGTGCGTGCAGATAAAGATGAATATCTGAGCCTCAACCCTGGTTATTTTCAGAAGTCAAGTGTTTTGAGGGGAAAAAAAAAAAAAAAAGTGTGGAAACGGTCTGGTGAGACTGAGAGTGACCACAACATTCAGAGAGAAAGAACAGCCCTCCCTTTGCAGATGTGCATGAGATTGCAGGAGGCTGCAGGAAAGCGACAGAGGCGGGAGCAGATAGAAAGAAGTGGCTCGTCTCTCCCTGCTCCGCCAGTGCATCCCATATATCACTGCAGCTCGGCACTCTTCTCCTGCTCATCAACAAGTCGTGAAGGATGAGAGGCGCCCATATTGTCCTGACAGCCGTCCGCCGTGCATTCTCAATCACACATTATTACCACATTCATATTCATTTCCATTGACACGCGTCCTTTCCCTACGCTCAAATTAAACCAAAGAGGATGCAGAAAGGGAGGGAGGAAAGGGACGGCGGAGAGGGAGAAAGAGGGGGAGTTGATGATGAAATGCCGGCCTAGGCCACAGCTCATTGCATTCCAATTTGCATGCAAATGGTTTAGTGTGAGAGCAGGGCCTATATCATGACGAGTGAACTGGGGCAGAGGCTGAGAAACAACTCTAATCTACTGTCCAGGGACACAGCTCTGCAGACCGCCATGAGTCACCAAGATGCCGGCAGAATTCATACACAAATCCACACAAAAACTCATTTCATGCATATATAAGCTCACACTCTGTAAAGAATACACACGTGTGGATTCTTTAGCAGCCATAAATGAGAACATACCTATCAGGGGGTCAATTTCCACAGGAAGTTGGTACTGCTGGTCCTGCACCGTTGAGCTCGAATGACCTGACAGAGAAGAAGACAGATTGGATTAATATTGTAATTATGTGGCCTTGTGAAGAAGATGCTGGCTTTGACTTCATTATAACCCAATGAAAACTATAACCATAAAGTCACACTGTGACCTACTGGCTCAAGTGCTCTTCCTCGAATTAGACATCAATAAGTCAAAAAGGCCATAGAGAATATGAAGTAGTGTAAAATGCATTTCTTTGCCCAACCAATGTAACTATAAGCAAAAATCTACACAGAAATTATGTCAATCTTCGGACTTTTTGTTATTACAAATTTCATTGTATTTCATCATTATATTTTTAATTCATTTTAATGTGTGATTCCTTGATAGGACTGCAGCAAAACCCATAAAAAACACACTAAATATATATATATATTTTTTTTGGTTTAAATTTAAAAAGGGAATAATTCTAATATTTAAGAAGCTGACTTAAAAAATTCAACTTGCCAGAACTGTTTACTAACTTGCTGCTGATCTAATTTATTACTGCCAAAACTCTTCTGTACCAGTTTAACTTAAATATCAAAAACACTGATATGTATTTTTACTACAATATGTGCATCAACCATTTTAACAGCGTCTCTTAAGAGTTAAAAAATAAAATGTGAGTAAGCCGTGCAAACCCTGTGTTGCTTCCAACAAACTTTATCGTTTTATTCCTGCATCCTTTACTCTAAGATCTAAGAAGAAGTTTGGGTCTGCCTGTGTTTTATCAAATCTAATGGCAACTGAATCCAGTAAATCCCTACAATTAATGGCCTACTTCTGAACAGCACATACTTTCTTTATTATCCCTGCTCACTAAACCAATTAGGTTAATCAGTCTTGTCTGTGATCCACATGGATGAGGTTGTATTCAACTGAAAAGCAATCAGTCTTCATCCTCATAAACTCAGATATCAAATTTAATGTTTCTTCTAGGGCAGGATGGGCGTTGAGTAAATAAGGTTTTGTGAAGTGAGCGGCTGATGTATGGAGGTGGACGTGAGACCTAATGCTGGCTGCTACATGTGTCACATTTGATACTGCTATCTAGGAGACACAGTCAACTGTCTCCCAAATCAACGTCCATCCTTTAGAGACGAGACGGGTCGATCCTCAGATAAATTAGACACTAAAGTATTGAGGAGAGATGAACAGACGAAGTATGAAAAAGATTCTGTGATGGCAAAAAGATAAGTTTTTTTTTTTAAAAAAGGACTCTTTTTGCCTGCTTAAAATACCAACACAGATGTATAAAATCACAGTTAAATTCAGTTTTTTGTGAAGATAAAGATCATTAATTCAGTGAAATGTATGTATGCGTCTCTCACCTGTTAAGCCATGCCACTTGTTGACAGCGAAGAGGCGGTTGGCGGTGACAGTGATGATGGCAGGAGATGTTAGACCTGGCTGGGTGTTGGCTGCTACGTGTGTCACAGGAGAATTGGACGGGAACTTCAGCACCATGATAACATCCTGCTGCATCTGCTCCGTAAACATCAGCGGGGTCTGCAGGAGAAGATACTGTTCAGGCCCCCGGGACGGACAACAGGACGAAGGGAAGAGAGGGGGAAAGAGCCGAGATATGGAGCAACAGACAAAGTGCAAAAAAAGATGAAGGAAGCAGCCCCAGTTGGTGGTAGAGAAGAAAAAAACAGAGGGAGAGAGAGGAAACAGAAGGACAGAGAAAGTTAGAAGGCTTGAGCAGGATAGTTGTAAGCAGCAGTCGAGCAGTACGGCCAAACTAGGAAAGAGTTTAGTCTGAGTGTGAACAGAAAAGGTACAAGGCTGCTTTTGAAACAACACTGCGGGAAAACTGGGAACGGAAAACTGAGAGGAAAATTCATTTTCAGTTGTATCGGGACTTTCAACACAGAAAAGAGAAGACGTTCTGTTAAAGTTCCCGTCCATTTACAAATGTGTTTTAAATGGATATTTGACCTTGACCCTTCAGAGGCAACGACACTGGGAGCAGACAGTGAAGCCATCTTGTGTTCAGCAGTTAAAATACAATGTTTCCACATCTATAGGTTCTATTCTTTTAAATGATGGATAAGGAACCCAAGTCATTATAATTTGTACTTTTCATGACTTAATTGTACTTTTTTTGAGGCAAAATCTCCATCAGGCACAGGTCATTATTCCAAGCAGGGAGTTGTTTTGTCTTTTCTGGGGGATCTTTAAGGACACAAAACACAGAAGAGTTTGGACCAGAAACATGCATCAGGCATGCATGTAAATGTTCTACATTCTTAAAAGTCACTTTTCTGTGTACGACTGTATCTGACCAGTATATTCATTATCAAATAAGCTGATTATTTTTATTTACCATTAATGGATTGGTCCGTAAAATGTCCAAAAAAAAAAAAAAAAAAAAAAAATCAGAAAAATTTCCAACAAAACAAGCAACATGTCTTCCCATTCAAACATCAAATATATTTAATGATGCAAAACACAGAAAGAAACATATTCCAGTATTCAACAAGATAAAAACTACATTTTGAGGCAATTGTTTTTTTAAACAAACAAACAAAAAACTTTTGTTGACCTACTGTTAGCTGACTAACTGATTAACCATTTAAGCTCTCCTTTTGCACATTTAACTGTTGTAAATTCCATTAGATTCAAGTTGGAGAGAACATCTCTAAAATAGGCATAAAAAAGTGATTTTATTGACCTATCAGACTGTTTCCTCTACGCAGACAGGTTCTAGAGCCATTTACAGAGTGTTTGTACTAAGCAGCTCTTACAGAAAGCTATTTTCCTCCTTGCGTGTAAAGAAGAGGAACATCAGTGTTTAACATCAGGAACAGACCTGAGTAAATCCGGTGTGTCTGACAGCTAACCAGAAGCACTGACAGTATCATTACCACCAGCATGGGCAGATGCCGACACTCTGACAACACACTCGCATGAGAGAGGATGGAGAGAAAGTAGAGAGCAGGACCATGTAAAAGCAAAAAGAACAGCGCGTTCTGAAGGAATATGGAGCTGCGGGGAGGGTTAGAAATTTGTTTGAAAAACGGTGCCTGAATATTATGTTTGAAAACTATACGTGGTGGAGGAAAAATAAAAACGTTTCACAGGAATTCACCCATACAGTTGGGCGGCGAATTCAAAGCAGTAGTCTGGGTTTGTGTCTGTGTGTGCATGTGTGCACTGGGTGGTGGTCTACAGCCAGCTGTCAGCGCCACAGGGACACCACACTAATAGGGACTCATGGGGCCTTGGTCCATCACAGGCAGGCACACTGACTGCACTCGCTGGCCCTTAAAGGGCCGTCACATCAGAACTGCCGTTCATTGCACTCTTTTGCTGATCTCCTCTGTTTCCAGCTCAGGTGGAAAATCTGGCTCAGACCCAGGGTTCCAGCATGAAGCTTTGCCTTTCCCCAGAAAACCTCTTACTAAACACACATGCCCACAAATGCTTGTGATCTCTTCCTTTCACACACACCTCACTAATGATGAGCGAGGGGATGCTTTCAAAACCAAGACTATGTTCCCACAGTGGTGGATAGGAGAAAGAGAGGACAGGACATAAATGAAAGATGAAAAGAACGAGTTACAAATTATGGAGAAGATTTATGCTCCAGTGCTGAACAGAAATCAAAGACAGAATTAAGGCAGAAGAAATCCTGATACTGCAGCTCAGCTGGCTTCTGACCCACCAGAGCCTTTTTAAGCTGGAAGACTACAGGTATGGAGGGGTGTGCGTGCAGCTCTAGGTTATTTGTTAGTTAGGTATTTGTTTCTTGATGTATGTTTGTGCACCACTCACCACTTGCATGGCTGAGCTTCGAGGTGGGTGTGGCTCAATGAGCAACTGGCAGGGGGTCTGTCCAAAACTCCTAATTTGAGACTCCACGGCCTGAGGGGGGGAAAGGGAGAAATAAAAACACAGAAAAGATGTGTTAGCCTTTTTTTTTCATTTCATTTTGACTGTTCTTGTGTTACTGTACCTCAGTTTATATGTGCAAAATGATAATAATCCATTTGACCATATTTCCTAAGATCACATGATTAACTAATAAATGCTACGACAAGCTAAGATTATTGTGTCTAAATCAAAACAACACAAAGAGAGGAAAACAAAGGCCTATGCAGCAGAGGTTAAAATGCACACACTTGTGTTCAAGCACACGTGCATATTTCACATATAAACACACTTCTTCACTGTCTGACACACACTCTCTCTCTCGTGCACACACATTTACACACAAACACCAATCCATCCTCCACAACCACACAGAATCAGCGGAGGGCTGGGCAGGCGGGCTCGTAGGCTTGGTTAGGTGGTGTTAATGAAGAGGTATAGGACCATAAATGTCAGAGCAGACGCCGGCTGAGCGGCCTCTGGACATCATCACACAGCTCACTGTCAGGCCAACTAGCACGAGGTGGAACACACCCACAGCAGAGTACGGATGTCCGAGACCACGCCAAAGTATCTCAGTACTCCAGGCTGTCATACTGTTATTTAGGATTGCAGCAAACATGCATTTTTATTGTAGCTGTATTCTTTATGTTCACTGACGAAATACCTGCTGAATTGTTTGTCTATTAAATGTTAGAAAATAGTGAAGCTCACAATTTTATTTGCTTTGCTTGGCCTTAATTGGATATAATTTAAACACGTTACTATAGTCCGCAAAGAAAAAAAAAATCCCTCTTAAAACCACAAAATACAGAAAACACAGAAGGGAAGTGTCAGTGGAAACGTGTAAAACAACATTAAGCAGACAATCCAGCGAGTGAGAAAATCTATCATGTGAGGCAGACACGCTGTGATAGATAGTTTACAAAAGGGACAAGCAGAAAGAAAATGACCAACACAAAATTATGACAGAGCCGTCAGTATGTTGCTGTGCTCTGTGACTGGCTGTGTGGGAGTGACAGCTTGTGTGTGTAGGCTGAGACGTTTGAGCCTGACTTGGCGCGGCCTGAGAATGAGCTCATGGTTGAGGCCTGCATATGCTATTTCCATGAGAAAAAGGTTGGGAAATTAGTCTGCTCATAGCCATTGTCTGAAACTAACCAGAGACCAGAAAAGGCGCAGAGAAGGAGTGACTGTAACTGTCTATTACATGGTTTCATCAGCTTCTTTAGGACAAAGAACTGAACACCTAAAACCCATAGATTAGATTTTTTTTATGTTAAATCAAAATTACAATAAAACACCAATGAGATCATATTGGTGTCTCTTTATCTTCCTTACCGTTTCACACTTAAAACAAAAAAGAAAACGTATCTATTTACATCTTTATGTGCAGAAAAATAAGCTCAAATCCACCTCTTAATACAATGCTAATATTTCACATCTGGCCCTGTTACCAGCATCAGTACAAACACATAATTTGTACTTCTCTTGTGATGCTAGATAAAACAGAGGAGGATTATGTCGGCATCTCATGCATTTATTCATGTGTTCATCAAAAAAAAAAAACTATAAAATGGATGTGCTGCAGTAACACAAGAAGAGGAGCTGTTAGTAAATCCATGTGGTTTGGTACTGGTTCAACAGATTGGAAACTTTCAGAGGAGCCTTTAAAACCGTCTCCTTGTTAGCATGAGTGTCTGTGGTTTTGTGTGCAGGCCAAAAGTGCATGTACTCTATGTTGACCCGAACACATGCAAGCACGCCAGATCTGACAGATGCTTGCATGATCCAGTTCTGTGTCATGTACATTTATTAACACTGATCTATAAGACTGGATTTAAAGGTTTGTAAACACAGACAAGCCTGTTAATACATGATATAAAAGATCAGAACAACTCAGCACGTGACTTCAACGTCGATCGTGACGGAGAATCTGAACATTTTCCATCTCATCCACGGTAAGTCTGCTGGTGAGAGGACAACAGTGAATCATTCAAGGTCAAAGTGCCGCCCATCTCCGCTGACTATAGAGCGAAGCATTTTGCTTAAGCTAATGTGTGGAGGACACTCCTCAAAGCCACTCAACCTATCTTCATTAAGTTCACATCTGACATTTATGAGGCTGTGGAACGTTGGAAAGTGGTTGAGTCTAGGTCAGCACGTCTTCTCCCTATATGCCAATGCAATGCTCAGGTGATTATATGAGGGGCCATCCACAAGGCCAATCTCTTTGAGGAGCACTGGCCCATGTCTGATGAAGGTTTTCTATATTCTATACATTTAAATGGCTGAGACGCCCTCGGCTCAGATGTCCCAGCCTGCCCTTTGATTTACTCAGCCACTCGACAAGATGGATCTCCATGTAAAACATGCTGCTTTTATGCAAATCGACCGAGCAACATTGACTCTATGAATAGAATGAAAACAATAACTACAACGGCCTTGTGTTTCTGACAAGCTGGGTAGCGAGACAGTTTGCATACGTAGATTTAAACGTCCATCTTAAAGAAAAATATACATAAAAAATTAAATACAGCAGAGGTCACATTGTCCAAAGATAATAAACCGGCAGGCCTTATGTTTGGTGAGTGACTCTGGCTAAGTGTCAAGGCAGGTTCACTCGCGTGGGCATATTTCCCCTTCTTCTGCCGAATTACGCAAACGCTGTACAATTCAAACGGGGCTCTGTGTTTTGTCGCTGGTGTGAGAGGCTGTGGGATTTTCCATAATCACATGTGAAAGAGGGGAAGCCCTGTACAACGATGAGAAGGCAATACAGGGTGTGTTTCTCTTTATGCACTGAGAGGCAACACAGATGTGGATGCAAGCCGTGCACACGTACACATAAATGAAGCTGCGCACACGTTTCTCTTGGGGAGGGGGTGGCAGAGGCAGGACAGGAAGTAATCATGGTTTCGAAAAACACAGCAGTGGTCTCCACAGCAGTCACTAATCTGTGCTGAGATATTCCAAAATTTCTCCCAGAGCAGAAATGCACACATAAATACACAACTGTGTGCATTTATGCTGATGAGCACACATAAATATACAAAGGTATACACATGCCAATGAATGAATGTATACATACACGTGTATGCACAAACATATCAAGGTACAATCCATACGAATCTCCCAAGTGTGTGTGTGAGTGTGTGTGTTAGTGTGTGTGTGAGTGTGAGTGTGAGCGTGAGTGTGCGTGTGTGTGGGTTAGGGCTGGTGGGAGTTAGCGTCTGCCAAACAGCGTAGCAGGAATACAAAATCAGCCAACCAAAAATACTGAACCCTCAAGACCAGTGCACTACCTTTTCCAGCCCAAATACACACACATAAACGTGCACACATCTGTGACCCATCCCCCTGACAATGAACAGCCCCAGGGCCTGTCTTAATGCGGCCTGGCCTGGCCCAGACCACAGCTCAGGCTGAAACAGTTGTCACTCAGTAATGGCAGACTCTGGGGACACTTTCGGGCCCAAAACCCTCAGTCTCAAAGCTCCTGCAGCCCTCAGCCACCCCCAGCGCCCGGCCGTGACGAGGCCCAGGCCTGGAACTCTGTTTCCACCTTCTGCACAGACAGGGCATGTTTCCTTCCGCACAAACACAGTTGAAGGAGAGCCTTAGATTAGCTCACGGGGATAACACTGCTTTGGTTTATTTAACTAATTAAAGCGCTCAGACTGAGGGTGTTTTCAGAGGTGAAAGGCACCAGATTGGAGTCACAGCATCAGAGGAAGAGTGGGAGGAGGAAACACAAACTAGTTTTTCATCTGAAAGCAGTGGAGCAAACTTTACAGCTTTATTGATATTTTATACACACATATGATGAAAGTAACATATTTACAAATACTTTTAACTATATGAACATCTGTATGTCACTGCCAGTCATGACCTATGTAGTCTTATGAAATATCAATTTGTAATATTTCATTAAATATGGTTTTGTTGGGGAAAATTATGCATGCAGCACACTGTATTTTACAGAAAACTGGATTTCTTTTTGTAACTACTACTGCATAAAATCTAACCTTGTGCACACAAAACAGAGAACACTTCAAACTCTAATGGGGGGCGTCAATCTTCTTCGCACTGGTCTAGTTTATTACACTGTCACAAACCAAATTTGTTAAAGATTTATTGACACTGAAATGTCATAGCATAGGGCCAAAACGAAAGCAGAATAAAATCCAAATATTCAGAAGCATGCACATCCAAAGTATGCATTCCTGTAGTCCTAAGCAGGAAGAAGCTATTTTAATGCCACTCATTTCGCATGCACCTGCCTCTGATGGGTTCCTGTGCGCTGGTCGATTTATCAATCCTATTGTCGCCGGAACAGCTTGGCAGAAATAGTGGAGTACCAGTGAACCAATTTTCTCGTCTGTGTGTGTGTGTGTGTGTGTGTGTGTGTGTGTGTGTGTGTTAACCAGAGGAATGGGTAATGGGCTGAGTGTGGAAATGACCGGTGAACCCAGATAATGAATCTGCATGTGTATGTGTGTGTGTGTGTGTGTGGATAAAGGCCAAAGCACATCTGGATGGGAATTAGGGTGAATGAGGTGATAAATCAAGGATCTACCCCGGTGCCCGCGATGCTCCAGTCACTGAGCATGAAGGGCAGCAGTACGGTGGAGTCGAAAGGCTGCTCGGCCACTTGATATACTCTGAACTCATCTCCATGTTTGACCTGAACGCTATGAGGACACCTAAAGGAAAATTGTGGTGCATGGGTATTGCTGTCCATTATTCTTATTAGGAATAGTCACATTATACGTATCGCTTTAATTTCTATGCTGAAGGGAGAAAGTAATGCTGCTAAAACAAAGTCAAATGGAGCAACAAAAAAAAATCGTTAGTTTTTAAGTTAAACAATAAAATGTGTTTTAAACAAACCCACTTTCTGCACATGCCATGAAGTGGTTAAGATAATCTGAATGAATTATGATATCAACTGTCTGCTCATGTTTTTGCCCTCTTGTTGCACTATTTTGTATAAATGTCACATTTCCAGGTCTTAGCAATTATGTTTTTAAAGCCAATAGAAATAGCCACAGTAAGTTGTAATAAACTGGAATTATCCTTTTAAAGAAAGTCTCCATAAAACCTTGTTACTATGGGCTGCCAAGAATAAAAATAGAACATGTGCCCCTCTTGGCGCTAAAAACTTAGATGTCAAAAAGGCTGATGGGAGCAGGGTCAATTGGCCTGCTGCTGGCTAGCTGCCTTTTCCAGCAGATTGGTGAAGTTGTCAGGCTAGTGTTTGGCTGTGGGCAAGCTAGCTGTGTTTTTCTTTTCAGCGCTGTGTTTTGTGTTGTTGCTTTCGGGCAGGCCGGTCGAGCTTGTGTGTGTGCAGCAGTTCAAAGTCGGGGATATGAATAATGAATGAAAGCCAAGGAGGAGGCTTTAAGGCGTTAAAGTGGAACACTTGGTGGAGTGCTTTCAAAAGGTATCACACGAGGGAAAGGCCTGGCTCAGCAATACCTGCCAGTAGATTGTTAGCTTAGCTCCCCCCATGCCATTCTACAAGCAATTTAACACGGCTAATGGAATCAAAAATCTCCCTCGAACTCTGACGTAGCGATTGGACATGTGCTTTTATAATACAGTCAGATTAAGCATCCATTTGAGAGTGCTAATGCTCAAGTGTACTTACTGTAATATGGTGTATTTTCTCATTACTCAGCATGTTCTGCCAAGGGAGTTAAATCACAGTGCGGTGCATTAATGTGTATATAAACGTGTCTTGCGTACACGTGTAGTAACCTCACCTCTCTGAGCATGGGGTCGTTGATGGAGCTGAAGTTGACGGCGCCTTCATAGGTCAGATAATAGAAAACATTGAGGGCTCGGGTGGCTTCAGGTCCCTGCTGCTTGTAGCCAAAAATCAGATCGATCCACTGGTGGAGCTGGCAGGACACAAACTCGCTCTCCAGAGCCTGTAAATGGAAAGTGAGCACAGAGGATTATGAGTATTGTAAATTTCAACAGATGCGCGCCGTTTACGCAGCATACTCTCACCAAACGCTGCTCCCCAAACATGTTCCTCATCCCATTACTGAACAGCAGTTATCACTAATGCCCCTCAAAGGTGAATTCCACAGAGAAAGCAGAATATCCTGCTAATTGTTCCTGTGACAGAATCTGCCAATGATTTCTATAACGAGCAAAAAGCACAGCAAATCCATATCTGATCATAAGGGAGCATCAAAACATTAGAGAACTCTTGTAGTTCATTAGGGAGCCATTTCGGCTTCTGTCTTTGTTCTTTTCTCTGCTGGTTGTGAGCGGATAAGAGCGCCGTGTTGCTCTTCTGCAGACGTCTGTGCATCGCCATAACGCTGCGATACAAGTCATTTTCTCTCCTCATTAGTCGGCAAAGCAGGGAAAAAACATTTATGGTTTCCTCATAAAAACAGGCAATTGTGTTAATTTGTGTAAAGCTGTCGGCTCACAAAAGCCCTCTAAACACAACCAAATTAGAATGAGGCAGCCCCTGATTGTCATTGCTGCCTTGTGTCACATTAATTTGTGACAAAACATTAGCCTGTGCTACACTTAAATGGCAATTTATATCATTTAAATTTTTACTGCAGAGACCAGCGCATCCCTCACTTAAATGTGACTTTCTGACAGCTCATTCTGCATCTAATTCCTCCCCACTCTCTTAATTACAACTTTCAATCAGGGAGGAGAGCGGATGTCTAAGAAGGAGACTGCGAGCGGTTGAGGTATGATGATGTTTTCACTGCAGCATGAATACTGTCGGAATTTTTGATGCTGTCACAAATCCCATGATCTGAACTGATGAGAGGCTTAACAAAGAAAATACGTAGCAGAATGAGAATCACACCGCTGGTACCAAGGCGGCGGGGAAATCAGAAGAAAAAAAAGGGTTTTCTGGCTCAATGAGTGAAAACAAACATGCTACAGGCAAGGGTTGAATACATTGTAGTTTGATTTAGCACTATATAGAAAGAACGTGGCCATTTGAATTTGGAATATTTAACACATTTGATGCAGTATATTTGACATGTTATTGCCTCTGCAGTTCACAGGTTGATGTACTATAGATAGAATTTTGTATTATTGTATGTACATCTTAACCACACCTGTCATGATAGATTTTATCAGCCATCATTATACATCCACACACTCATATATATATACATACACATACATATATTTGACTGACATGTAAACTTTTCTCTTTGTCCTTCTACATAAATGTGTGTTTCAGAGTACGGGTGCAGACATCTGCAGAAATGATCATCAAAAAATGAAGCACCAAAAGCTGGTTGAACATCTGGTGAAATTTATCTTGTTTTCTTACTCTCTGAGGTACAGTAATGGCAAAATTAGCTAAATATTTCAAACAATACCCAAACCATCTATTAAAAGGCCAGTCTGGTTCATGGCTAGTCTGTATGTATTTTAGGATTATAACACATTTAGATGCGGAAAATGCTCAAAGAGCTTTAGATTTGAAAAAAATCTTTGTCTATTCTTCTCCTTTCCTATGCCTCACTTCACATTTTCTGTCAAAGGATTTAACTTTGGTTGCTAATGTTAAGATAAGATAAAACAACCTCAAGTGTTAAGATAAAACAGAACACCCCGATAGTTGAAGACGGTCCACGTCTGTCTCTCCCCTCTGGCATTTTCGCAGAATGTTAGCGTGTTTAAAGGCTTGTGTCGCGGGGCAATCCTTTTTATTAATGTTACATTATAAGCCAGGGAAACCCTCTTTATTCAAACTCCCTTTAATAGCAGCCAAAGTGGGGTTCAGTTGTACGTGTGCGTGTGTGTGACAGAGAGAGATCAGTTCATTATGCACTAGGATTGACCTTTGACGGGCCCTGCTCCCCTGTTTCTAAAACTAAAGCTGGGACTGATGGGCATTTAATGTGCACTGCAATCAACTGTCAATCAGCATGGGGTAACAAAGAGGAGCCATGTTATTGCAGCTCGCTCTCCAGAGGCGTGCCTTTATGGAAATCACTTGCATGTACCATTTGGACAGGGTGAGACGGAGAGTAAGTGAGAATTTGTGCGTGAAGTGTTGGAATTGCGAGCCCATATCTGTTTTTGTATTTGTTTGGTCTGTCAACAGCTGTCTGACAAAAGCCTCAGCAGCTCTCTTTGACTGAAGTTTCGGTGTAGGAATTTAACCTCAGCGGACCAGATCTCAGCGATTCAAAGAGTGTCTGCCTCTGCCTGTGGGGATACAGTAAAATCCCTTGATCACGGTACTTCAAAGCCCTCAGATTTGAAACCTTAAAAAAAAAAAACAGCAGAGTGTTACTGCATCACTCAGACAATAGGGAGATTAGAGTGAAAGTAGAACAATTTTATTCTGACCTTTTATCTAGATCGAGGATTTTATATCAGAAGCCCTCTTCAGAGAAACATCCTGACATTAACATGTTCAGAAGAAAAGAACTTCTTGCAGAGCATTAAAGGATATTTCTGGTGATTTTCTGTATTATCACCAAATCAAATGAAAAGACCAAAACCGCCAATGAGCTGGTCCTAATAGCAAATGTTGCGTGTGCAGCCAAGCCCGATATGGCTTATTCCTCTATGCCATTAAACTCTGTTGCTATCTAAAAACTATAAAAAACAAATCACTGAGGCACAGCAATGCAGTGGGTGTCACATTTCTTCATTACCGCTGACATGGGCACTGTAGTTTATTTGCTGCTGTCGTAAACACTCGCTAACGCAACAAATTTGCAGCTGACAATGGTCCCCCCACAAACACACTATTTGCTCCTATTTGAGGGCCATTTGGTGATAACTGCTGTGGCCAGCTACTTCAGGAAATCCTTTGTTAGAAAACAGCATAAATGCAAATCCATGACCCAACATGCTGAGTGCAACCTTATTCCTTAATGTATATAAGCCATATAACACCATAACATACAACTTGAGCCAATACAAACAACAGCACACTGATGTTGCCTTGATAAAAACGCACGATACGATGAGTTGTGGTGTCAAAACATGCTCCGCATATCAAGAACACTGGACATAAAGAGTTGAAGCTACTTGATGGATAATTAATATAAGTGAAGTGCAGAAATTAGGCGTGTTCCGATAACCCATTAACAATGTGTCAGGTGAGCAGGTGTGGAAACATTTCCTCATGTGGTGCCACACTGTGGAAACAGTCGAGCAGAAGGTTGGGCCAGATAGCAGATTCCTGAAGTGGGATCTGGTGCCACTTCAGGAGAACCAGGCAGGATTATTGATGGGCCAATTAGCAGCCAGTGTGTGTGTCATCCCCATCCACAGGGGACTCTCTGATAATTAATGAATAATTTAGCATGCCTTTATGTAAATGTTGATAGGGGGTAGAAGTCACTGGAATCCCCACATTTCTATTGTTACACATTTGACAAAGTACACCTTTGAAGCGAAGGTGGCTCCCCTTTGTTGTGTGCTGTGATTTGTTTCCAATGGCAACATTAATTTGGAAAATTCTCCGACGCAGAAGAATGATTCATTGACTCTAATCTTTTTTTTTTTCCCCCCATCAATGCCACCATACATTTGAATGTATATAATTATATATATTATTTCTGAATTGCATGCTTATTTTGCTTGTGTGCCAATCTGCAGGGCTGTGATGTGAATTCCAATGAAAATGTATCATAATGAGCAAGGCTAGTCTTTGTGTAGGTCTCAAGTTACTTAAATTCTTGCCTCTGTGAAACATCTGTAGCTGGAGTGTAGGCTTTAAGTCTATAAAGAAAACCAAAAACACTCAAAAAGAATGACAGTTTGACTATGTGTCTGTCAATATGTTACTCTTTAGAGGGAGCTACACACCCGACTGAGGACTTAAAGACATACTCTCCCAATTTGAGACATCAGAAAGAGACACCAAGTGATTGCAATTAACCAGCTGGTGGACATTAAACTGGGATTACTTTTGCAAAACCCAGAATGTCTGACCTAGAATCAGTAACTAGTCCACAGCCTCATCTTTGAACGCTTTTTTTTTTCTTCCTGTTTGCAGGTGGGTGATTTATTTTTTTATCTTTTTTTTTTAAACTTCACTTTGGATGGACTTCTTGTAGTGATTATGCTTCTGTGCTTAAAAGTAAAAGTGTCTGTCCGTGCTGCAGGTCTGCACTGGGCCTATCTGTGAAGTTTCTGTACCTCACTGTGGTTTGTGGTTAGCTTTATGGTCTGGATTGAGCTGGATTTCACTTCAGTCTTAACGAGGTGACAGTGAACGCTTTCCTCCTACCCTCACTGGTCCTAAAAAACCCTTTTAAGGACTTATGGAGAGCTGTCCGTAAGGATGTTAAAACGTCAGTTAACAAATCAATCCACTCATTTGCATCCCGACAGTGATGCAAGTCTACGTGCACGCGCGTGTCACCGACGGTGTGGGTGTGTAATTGAATGCACATGTTGTGTGCAGAGTGTTGTCAGCGGCAGACTGTTTTCTTTTGTATTGATTACGGATGAATGAAGCAAACACTTGTCAGGTCTGCATATACTAAGAGGACTGTTTAAGAATAAGCTGATCAAAACATCCTGACAACCACATTCAGCATGTGTGACAGTGAAACATTCATTTTCTCTTGTGAAAGGTTACAATGCTTAACCACAGTTTTGTTTAGTCATGCTGGATTTTTATTGTGTGTTTTATTAAATTAGATTGTGTAATCCCATCAAATCTGCATGTTTCCAAGTACACCAAACATTATCATCCTTAATGGAAGCCAGTCTATTCTTTTCTCAGTACAACTTTATCATCTCCTGTTTCAATTCTCTGTTCTTCCTCCAAGTTCAACAGCCCCCTTTAATTTTCCCTTCTACTTATTCTCTCACTTTTAGTGCTACTTCTTTCTTGTCTTATGGTTCTTTCCACCAGTCATCTGATCCTTTGGATCAGCTCCTCTGAAAATGACTTGGCCTGAGGTTGAAAAGCACTCTGATTAAAGGGCTTATTAGCTCGCTGTAAATGAGAAGCCGATTGTCATTCTGAAGCAGGCAGAGGAAGCCTGTAAATATCCAGCAGAGCGGGGCCCCCAACATGGTAGAAGACAGAAAAAAAAAGCTGCAGATGACGTAAGGAATGAGATCCGTAGAGCAGCCATGCAGCTAACAAACCATTTCCTTTATTCTCATATTCACACACACCAAGAAAACCCCAGATGGGTTGTGTGTGTTACTTCAGTCCCACCCCCCCTCTTCCTGCTCAACTAATTAGACAGGTCACAACTGTGAGAGTTCTGGCTATGGTTCAATGGAGGCACTCGCTGGCAAGTGGAACCTGAAACTCTGACCTTAATTCTCTGCCGCTCTCTCTTCCCATCTTTCTTAATATCTCTCACCCACTTGAAAAGCAAGAATATCATGTTATGGGCTGAGAAGAAGCAGAATGAGCAGTGATTGGGAAAGTATCTCCCCAAAACAAACATGTCATGGTGGATTTGGCCCAATTTACAGCACAGACAATGGAGTAAACACTACTGATTGAGAGGTAAATGGGTGAAGCAAACGGTGCTGACTCAAAGTCAGAAGGCAAAAATGCTGCGGTTGTTTATTTCTCTTCTAAGCTTTTAGTTAACACATGACAATAACACTATGATACAGCACAAAGGACAACGACAGTGTGCAAAAATACCAACCAAGGCTTGCTGCAGTGTTTAAAACACAGAAATCCTTCAAAGATCCTTTTTCATGCAATACATTTAAAAAATATTTAGAAGAAAACATTTTGACTGGAAAGAACCAATAGAAAAGCCACTAAAATGAGAAAACTGCAATTTCACAACTGTCTCCTATAATCTCAACAACTGCTAACAAGCACCTGCAGTGAGTCTAACAATCTGTCCACCTACACTCTGAAAAGGCTAACAAGCTAGCAAATACATCACCAGGGCCATAAGACAATAGGATCGAGTGGGCAAAAGCTAAGTCAACAGTCAGAGCTGATTAAACACAGGACCACTGGAGAAGGATTCAGCGCTGGATGAGGAAATATTTGGATAGCTGCTGAGAAGAGCACCGTTGTCTCAGATGATTATAGAGTTGGCTGGAGGACTGAAGGTGTGGAGGCCTCTCAACACAGAGTGGAGATGATTAGGATGAATGGTTCAGCTGATCAGTCTGAGTGTAGTTAGCCTTCAAGGAGAGGTTATGAGGGCGTTGGGTTATGTGGTTATGTGTGTGCATGCATCCATCTCTGCACATGTGCATGAGTGTGTATGCATGTGGAATGAAGAATAAGGAAAAGGTAATCACCATTTTTCAAAACGCAAATACATACTAAAGAAAAACCCGAATGCAATGCTTATAATGTCTGGGAGGAGAGGTGCAATAATTCAATGTTATGACTCAATACCTTAATGGGTGTACAAATTTCCATTGTTCAAGTTAATAGAAGAAATAACTAGGATGAGTCCCCGGCTGTACCAGCAGCTCTGTGGGGCTGTAGTTAGTTTAGTTTATTCAAATAGCATGTTTCTGCAAAACAGGAAAACAACTTGTAAGAGCAACTTCTAAAAATAAAAAATAGATATATATAAAACACTAAAATATTAAGACCATTAAGAACAACCTCACACCACTAAAACACATATATCTTGAGATTTTTCGTAAAAAGGTCAATGGAGGAGGAATTTGATTGAAAGGGGAAGGTTAGTCCAAAGCTCTGGAGTTGCTACTGCAAAGGTGTGATCTTTCTCACTCACTACAGTTAAAAGCAGTTGCTCTGAGGATCCAAGAGGCCTAAATGTAGAGTCAGGCCAAGTATTTAAAAAACAATTCCTGTGTTTGCTTCGATTCACACATTAGTTTAATATGCGGCAAAGAGCAAATACTATTGTTACTTTAAAGAAAGCCAAGATGTCCAACAGTAGAGAGGTAAAGAGAAACAAAACGCTGGACCGAAGGAGTGTGAAAACAGAGCAATGCTGCAAAAAAAGTATCTCAGTAGACTTTGGCAGAAGCAGTGCAGGAAAAGGGAGAAGGACAACATTAGTGAGTGAGTATGTCAGCAGCAGTAGATCATCCCATTTCTCAGGCTCTCATCGGCCTCCTCCATTACGTCATTGAAGAGGAGGACGATGGAGAGGAGGGGGAGACGAGCTGGGGGGGAGAGGGGGAGGCAAAGAAAAAGGGGGGACAGCTCGTAAAACACTGAGCACACAGTAAACATGCCTGCCCTTATGCATGACAATACCCCTACAGTGAGCGCCGCCTGACGTTAGCCAGATAACCCCCGTCTACCCCACGTGCTCGTTCCCATCCAACAACAAGGCTTTCAGTGGAGACACCGGGGGAATAGATTAGCGCTAGGCTAACATGGTAAACTGTGTTCTGTTACATGAGGCCACGGTGGGCTAGACGACGTTAAGATTTTCACTCACTCAGTCATTCACAAGTGCACGAGTGTTTCTTAGCGGTTAGTGACCGGTCCTTGCCGTGGTTTACCTCAGCTCACACTTGAGTTCCTATGGGGCTACTGTGAGAATAAGATGTGGAGGCTGGTGGGAACAGCATTATGTGCGTCCCAGCGGGTGTCTGATCAGAGACTGTGGTGCGGATGAGAGGTGAATGTAAACAGCCATGATCTTTGACTTTGTGTAGCTGGTGGTCTGAGCTGGGGAGCTATCGTGTCTGGATATGTGTCTTGTGGGAAAAAATGTGGGACAGGCTTTTTTTTTTTTTTTTTCAGATACATTTAGATAAATTAAGAGTCCCTGGATAATTAATAAATAAGTTTAATATATTGTACGTGAGTGTTTAAGCATTTGCCACAATACACAGTCTTTTAAATTATGCTTTCAAATACCAAAAATAACACGTACAACACCTTCTTACCTTGACTTGACCATAATCTAGTAGGATAATGGGCTGTTCTGGCATGACGACATAGTTTTTCTAAGTGTGAAGGGCTGTCAGCATATAAAGCTGACAAACCTCAGAGGAGGAATTTCAAAGAGGTTGATAGTGTGAGTGTATGAGGTCTGGGGGGTAAAGGTGATTTGGCTCATATTAATATGACATTTGTCCGTTAGCAGCCATGTAGCTGTACCTCTGCAGGCAGGATTAGTGTGACGTCACCACAATAACAGCTGTAAGGTCTAATTGTGAGGTTCTCTGAAACAGACTAGCATCACTGCTCACTGCAAAAATGGTCACTGCGATATATTACAATTTTAAATACAAGTAAATAAAAAAAAATGCTATTCCCACCATTTTCCGCTGAATTCTACATTTCTATTGAAAATGAAAGCACAAAACCACAAATAAAAGGAAAGACACCATTGATACACTTCATAGTAAAGGGTGGTGATAGTGAGTCATAGAGAAACTTCACAGCTTGTAATCAGCAGAACCAACTTCTACACTACTGACTATTTGTACCTTAGCTGGTCTACAGCTTCATACAAGACTACCAGACATCAACAAGGGTTTAGGACTCTCTGTGTCATCAACAGAGCGACATACCAGCTGCCACCTGACTACATTTTCTGCGGCATGTGAAGATAATTTGGATCACACTGACACAACATATTCACATGTTGGCTAACTCACTAAGTGCTTGTTGTGGCAGCTTCACTTGTCACCCCTGCTGGGAGAAGACTCTTCCCTGTGGCTCGTTGGTCAGTCATTGTAAATCCAGCAAATGCGTTTTCGCACGCAATGGCTGTGGTGGCGTCAGATGTTTTCAGTTTTGATGCTTTGCACTGACATGATGATTTTGTGTTTTCTGCATAAACAGAACTACGTTTCAGCACACTTCATTGGTTTGGAACTTCAGCTTTGGAACATAACAGAATTTTATGCGCTTGCATCCTGTAAATAACCACTCTGTCCTCAGAGGCTGCTGCTTAGCAAAACTCGCCCTTCTGAAGGTTAATTAGTAATCAAACTGGATTTCAGTTGCACTATTGGGATTTCTAATAAGGGCAACAGTGTTGGTTGGTTGTTCTTTATTCTCATTGGGGCCGACAAACATTTTCACACTATATAAAGTAATGTGTTCCACTGTTAATATCGTTACAGATTAAAAACTTATTGTGCAATAAAACGGTTGCAAATATTTCATATTAGCAGATCATTTTGGGGGATAAATGTTGAGGATGCAGCTACAGATGAAGAGGACTTGATAGCTGATGCCCCATTGCAGTTTGGGAAAATCTAATTTCTAGTACCTTCCACATTTTGCTGCGATTCCAGTTACATACTGTGCCTGCATCAAAGGCTTTCACAGGAATCAAAGGTGTATGGAAATTCAACAAAATGGCATAACCTTTCCTGCTTCTGCCTTCAAACATACAGATATCCGATAAGTTCTGCAATCCAAAGTGCCCTAAGGGTTTTCTGTATTCATAATTCGCTGTGGATCATTAAAGTTAGCTTTTGAAGAATTACACAAGTTGCTCTGACATCTAACATCCATGAAAAAAAAGAGATGCCTCCGGTATTTACAGTGAGAGCTGACCACATGTGGTGGTGACGTGTGGTCAACCCTCTCAGTATCGGCTTCTGACCCATCACTCAATTGGGTTAACTCATTCAACAAGAAGAAAGTGTCTCTGTCCTTCTGTGAGGGCAGTTTAGCTGATGTCTCTGTCACTGCTGTGAGTGAGCCAATGCTTTATAAGAGGGAAAAGGCCAAAAGTAATGTGCTGCCTGTCTCTCCCATGTGTGTGGTTTGTAGGTCTGTCAGCAGCACTACAAGAGCACAGATGACTGAAAGGAAGCAAACATGTGAACAAGAGAGCAGCAAATGAGCACTCTAGAGTTTGAATGGGTTGGATGGAGATTGCAACCCAGCTTTCATGGGAATAAAACCCATTTCGAGCAGTCTTTGTTGTAAGTAGTGATTGGACAAATCAGTGTGATACCTGTTGCCTTAGAGCAGATATTACTAAGCAACGAACTAAAGTTAGGAAACTACAGACATTTAGATGCGCATCATTATTTAGCTTTGATACAAATTTTGCTTTTTGAAAAATGTTGACAACCCGTGCTGTATTTTAGGGTGCAAACGATGGAATTTTTAGGGACTGTGCTTGGTCCTTCAATGTGTAAATCACAGCTTCTGAAAATCTTTTCACAGTGGTAGACGGCTCCTATAGCAGAATGTGGTTCAGGCTGCTCCATAGCAGTAGCTCCAATGAACCCTGGACACATGACAGCACAGGTAAACACTGATGTGCAGACAAATACACACACAAATTTACACAAGTATACACACACGATCACCTGCTATCGCGCTAATGGTTAGCAGACCTGAGAAGTGAGATGTGGTCATATATAGTGGAATGTCAGACGGGCTGACAGTGCCCAGAGAAATGTAGTTATCTGGTGGAGGAGGGATCAAGTTCTTAACCTCTCCTTTGACCTCCTGGTAAAAACAACAGCCAGCCCCTGATCTCTGTGGCATGCCGCCTCAAGACCCCAGTGTCTCTGCATGGATGTGTGTGCGGGTGTGTGATGGACCAGGAAAAAGGGAGTGTGCCTTTACAAGCGAGCGCTTAAGTGTACTGTAGCCACTTCAGTGTAGTAGAGGTGCATGCTTATCTTTAGGTGTGGAGGTGCTCTGTCTCCGGCAAGTCTGTCTAAAATTCAACAGTTCTACAGCACATCAAACGTGTGGTTTTAAAATGGAGTCTTCAGTGTTGTGTAATAAAGAAGTTGAACATCAAACTGAGTCGGCGCACACTTGCAGTTAATCTGTTGCCATGCAACACACTTCCTGCTAAACATTAGCGATGAACTATGACATTTCCAACAGCAGAGCAATATAAACCTGGCTACAGTTTGATGGAATGTTTATATCGTCTCCTACATTTTTTTTTATTACCAGCCATGCGACTCTCACTCACAACAACAAAAACAAGCTGCCGTTTTGCACAGCAGCACAATCCTTTACTGAGAGAGGCTTTTAATGGCCTTTCCAGATTGGGCCCTAATTAGCTGTTAATCATCTAAAGCTCATAACCAGAGTGGAGACAGCAGGCATGTGTGTGTTTGTAAGTGTGTGTGCATTTGCATGTGTTTGCGTGTTCTCTCCTGCTGTCTATCCTTGTGTTGCGAGGCCATTAGCTGCAGACAAGCTAAAGAGAGCCAAACAGCCCATTAACTCCTTCACTCTTCCTCTCTGCTCTCCAGCATGCTCATCTCTCTCCCAACAGTACCACAGTTGCCAGCTGACACCCTCTAATGCCAGCTATCTGTCATGACCAGAGACCTGTCCACCCACACATCCCTCCCTTTACCTCGTCCGTGGCCCGGGCTGTATATGATCTGTAGCACTATACGATTTAATCTCTTAAAATGGTGAAATTACCACAATGAACTGCAATCCAACGCTGACAATATAAAGTTAACTGATTAAAACCTCTATAAAGGATGTCATGCAATGTGTGACCACAAATTGTCAACCGAAACCAACAACTTCCCTTCGTCTTGGATTAGCAAGTTACACTGAAACTGTGATAATGAAGCTGATATTTGCAAGCCCCCTCTGATGAAACCCCCCATGCTTGTGAGCTTGTTATGTTTCTGTGCACCTACACCTGCCTGCTGGGCTCAGCTGCACATTGGATCAATATCTCAATTTGCACAATGTAGAGGAAGAAACTGCAGACCGAAATTTTATTAGCCCGAAAGCAGCAACTAGCAGGTACCTTGTGTGAGTGTAGACCGCTTGGATAAGTCTAAATTGCCTCTGCACTACTAAATTGGGCACAAAGGAAAGGAGCAGAGGAAATTGAGGGAGCAGAAATAGATGAGACTCGCGCACTTAAACCAGCAATGAAAAGCTGCTTTGTGCTTACAAGAGCACAAAGCACATTAATGCACATATTCTAACAAGGCAGGGTTTCAGCAGTGTTACTGTCTTGACAGATTTTTAGTGTATACAATAATATTATCCAAATTGTGTATGTTTTTAATGTCAGTATGTTTTAGCTCTGTATATTAAGCAAAAATTACTCAGCAGGGCAGTATTAACAAAGGAATTTATGCCCACTGCAAAATAAGACGGTATGGCTACAAAAGGGAAAGACATGAGAAACACATAAAAATAAATAAAAGTCAGAGTTGCAATTACAGCTGTGGCACTATTACTTTGTCTATATAACCAATTAGTAGGAAGAATGGCAAAGAATTGGGTTAAAATAAGAATTTAAAAAATAATCGAATTAAAGCAAAACATCAACAATTCTGAGAAATGAAGGTTATGCCTTTAAATTGCATCATTGTTTTGTCTGACCAACAGCCACTAATGTTTTTAATTAATGATGATATGAAACAAAAACATATTTCATAAATTTTATACTATGAATGCCAATTAAAGTAAATTCTGTGTACAACTGATGAACTAACTGTTTCTTCACTGCATGGTCAATGTCTCCATGTTTCTTTCAAAGAAGATAATGAAACATTTATCGAGTGCATTCCTTATTTATCACAAATAAAGACAAGGCTTCAGCTTCCTCTGACTGAAACGTTGTAAAACAGAACGCTGCCATCATCACCACAACAAGCTTCCCCCGATACATCCACCTTGGCCATGTTGACAGCCAAAAAGAGAGAAGTGTGTGATTAATGATAGCGGCCTCGTCATATCAGCAGGCTGGTTAACAGACCCCAACATAAGACTACACAGGTCACAGAGCACACCCAGCCTCATCAGCACCCATTACTGTTGTGGGCACACATCACACACACAAAGCTGCAACTGCTTTTACCCGAAACTGAAAGAGAATGTGGCCGGTGAAAGACTCCAAATTCCTTTGCATTATAACCCACAGTGCGGTTTTGTTTTTGTTGTTTTGTAGTTTTACTCTGTTTATCCACACAAATTGAATTATGAAGACGTTGTACTTACATACAGCTTGTTCTTTGGGTGTCAGTAATGGTAAAGTTTTCAAAGATGAAGGACTAAAAGTGCAAATGATAAGTAAATCCCCCAAGACACAACAAAAAGTAGTAACCCTATCTATGACCTTTTGACCTTCTCGAGCAGAGCAAGGTAATTTGACCCAATGAGTTACCTTAGTTTCCTAGCCGTGTGTGTGTGTGTGTCTGTGTGTGTTGGGTATGGCAGAGGAGAGAACATCTACAATGAAAATATGACAGCAAGTCTGACAACATCCGACATGAATATATACACAGAATACTTCTGCTTCGGGCTGAGCGGACAGGATCAGAAAGAAGATACTGCATAATTTCGCAGCTGCAATCACACACACCAGCATGTGCCAGATGTGTGTGAACGGAGCGGAGAGGGAGATGGTGAGGAGGATAGGGATCTTAGGTGAAGCAATGTTGAATCACTTTGCCAACAAAGCAATCTGAGAGTCAGAGCATGTCGGAGGAGTGGGAGGCTCAGGTAACAGGAAGAACTGTGAGACGGTCAGGAAATAACACTGTCTCTTTGAATTAGCATTTCCAGCTAAACTCGGGGAAAACTCTGACTTCAGTTGGTCTGGGTTATGTGATACACGGTGGAGAAATATGTGTGTATAATAATGAGTATGAGACTATGCATTTTTAAAAATGTATGCATCATGATTATACAAGAACAACAAATGGAATTCAGCAATTTATTCTTGCCTATTGACGGTATGGTGTTGGAGCCGACAAGGATTCGGTGTATTGTTGATGCACAGGAGCTTGAACCTCCTGTGCATCAACAAGCCGACAGCATTTTTGTGTATTTTATGGTTTCATACGCTTTTCATGTGTCTTACCAGTCGATTGATGCGCACAAACTCCTCTGGACTTTTGGCCCAAGGTGGAAGATCCACATCAGAGACTACAGAGCCGTCTTCCATTATGCCCAGGTTGTAACTGTTGGCGTTGACAAACATCTCGGGCAGATAGTAGAACTCAGGAATCAGCTCCTGAATGGGCACAGCACAGAGACGGACGTGAAACACACTGGTTAATTACAACGCTACAAATTAAGAGATTTTAAGATACATCAAGAGCACCCTCAACGATCAACTCAATGAAAAAACTGCAAATAAGATCCTGAAGGACGCCTCACACATGCTACTTTCAGAGTACAAACGACAACCCTCAGGTAGACAAACATAGGAGCAACTGTTTTAAACTGTCTTGTATTCCCACTTATATCACACAGCTCAACGAACAGCAGCTCAGACTGAACTCTTGCTGTGTCTACGAGGTTGATTTCTAGATCCCTGCTTTTATTGTACAGGTGCTCTATTTAGACAAAGTGCAATTCGGTTCTATCACAGTGCAAATTTATACATATGTTCTTACAAAAGTGTCCATGTATGTGCATGTCTTAGATAGTTAATGTTTTGTCCAAGGTTTTACATATATTCGGCTTGTTCTGTGCTTTGTGTATAATAATATAAGGTAATAATGCACAGTGAAAGAAGCTAAGATGATTCTGAGCGTATATAAGGCTCCTACAAGTCATGAATAGAGATTTGGAAAGATGTGAATGTTAGATCTGAACATGTCTATGAGTATTAAGGAGAGCTTAAGGAGAATAAAATAAGTAAAGAAAAAGGAAAAAGAAAAAAAGAGTCGTATCATGCCTGTAGAAATTTAAATATAAAGTTTCAGAAAAAAATTAGACATCATGTCTTCTTGTGTTCTAACAATCACACAGTGTTGTTTTCTGAATTGTACAATTATGCGTGGAAATTACATCTCTGACCGCTTGCCTGCTGCCTGCCACTAAATAAGTAAAAAACCTCTGTGGTTTTTCACAATTTTTATGTCTTTATATTCTTTGTTTGTATCTGAGCAGCAGAAAAAGAAAAGGTTTACTTCTGGGTTTTTTTTCCCCCGTGCCACAATAACAGAGAAGTCAGCCAAATTCTCTCCAAACTACGATGATTTTATTTGGCTTGTCACAAACAACACAATATATTTTCAAACTGCAGGGTAGGGAAGAGAAATGCACTTTTGACAGGAGATGTAACCCCATATATTTATGCATTTGTGATCTGTAACAAAGCAGAACTTGCCACAATAAGGGTAAACATTACGATTGAGTTTGAGCTAAAAGCATTGTAGATAAATCAACATTGCCCTCCAGGCTGTTCGTATGTCTCAGAAAATTGAAAAAAAAAAAATCAGGATACAGGATGACTCAGTTCTTGGCTGCTTAATGCAAATAAGAAAAGGAAAGTAGAGCGTGAAATGCATATTGTGTTGACATTAAACTTGATAACATATTGCTCTCCCACTGTATTGAGACGTGTTTTATAACACATTGGATTGCTTTACTCTTAGACTGCAATGGAGAATATCTGTGTGCAGACTTAGTACATAAATATAAGCAGAACAACTCTAACACTAAACTTCATGGTATAATTATTCAAACACTTCAGTTTCAGAGTATAAACTAGTTGATGGATTAGTTTGGAGATTTGAGATTTCTTTCCATAAACAAATTTTGTGACTTTACGTGCTCATCAGTCCTCTCATGAAAGATAAAAAGATACAAACATGTCGACACTCTGATATCAGAGATAAACAGACCATCACTAACACCAAGCTCACATGCCCCAACAGGCTGGCAGCATGCAAAGACTCAATGCTAAAACTTGAGAAAGCAGCTTCAGACATTTTATAGAACAGATTTAAGCCCGGACACATGTAACAGGATCTTTAAAAACACAAGCAAACACACTTAAACCCTAACATGGCTTTTATCAGATTAGCTGCACAACACATCCACCTTTCATCTACGAGGTGAAAACATCTAATCAAATGAGCAAGCAAACACACAGGTTTAAAACAACACAGCACTTCCTCACTTCTAAAATCTCTTCACTCCACAAAATCTGACCTAAAACTAAAGGTCAACCTCTTAACGAGGCCTCTTGCTCACCCGGGTTCACGGGCTGCAGCCTGCTGTAAATTTGTGCAGGAGGTAGCAGGACGCATACACATATATAGACACACACCGACAAAACCTTGAGGGCTTCACTCCCCAACACTCAAGCCGGCCTTGCATGGACTATTATGTGCAGTGGCCCTTGTGCTCCAGCCTGGTCAGAGGCCAGCCCCTCTGATCCCCAATCCTGTCCTGTCATGGGTCACTGGAAGGGGCTTTGGCCTCTGGGCTCTCCTGCTACACTTCCACTGTTGCTACCTCTAACCCCTCTTCTCTTCTGTGTCCCCCTCTGATGCCTTTGGGCTGAAGCTAGGGGTCAGGGGATTGGGGACGAGAGGTCATTCTAGCGTCACCCAGGCTAGAGACACATTGAATCTGGGTGTTGTAACCTATTATCACCCCTTCTTTACCAGTAGAGTATGAAAACACAGGGGCTTTTTGCCCTCTGGCAGGGACAGAGGGTCGCTATCAATGGCCCTAACGCTAAAGCTAAATGGTGTACTTAGCATACTAAATTGATACATCTCGTCCCTAATTCCCCTATTGCTTAGAACATGAATGTGTGCATCCAAGTGGACAAAGTCGACGGACTTTCATTCAAGATATGCTAAAAATTCTAACTGAACATGGAAACAAAGTGATGTGGTCCAGATTTCCTCTTTGTTTTGATCTGAAGTTGAGCTCTCACAGTTTGATCCACATTGACAGGTCTAGACTGAGAGAGCAAACGAGGGCTGTTGTTGGGCTTTCGCAATCAAGCATTGGCCAGCTACACAGTAACACAATCCATATGTTTTATCGGAGGGATGTGAGGGGGGTGGTAAATGCAATCAAGCGTCAAAACCCCCAACACCACTGCTGTTCCCCCATCCAGTGACCCAGTGCCAGGAGAGCAAGCAAAACCCAGCTTTGACAGAGAATGTCTGACTGTAGTTGTAAATGTTTTAGGAGAGCAGTTAAAGTGTGCACTGGGGGTTCGAAGGCCCTCAGTATGAGAATGACCTGTGCTGTTGCAGGGCAGATCCAACAGCTCAGCAGAGTTTGGGGGCCCAATGGGCAGGGATTCAAGTCCATGTTATAGCTGGCTGAATCTGAGACAGACGGCTGGGACAGATGAGGATTAGTCTCACGCTTTGATCAGAAGACCAGGAAGCTTTCATTGCATAGGGACAATGATTGGTAGTGACTGGACATTACTCTTTGGAAGCCTTTTCTTCTTTGTCTGTAAGAATGCTGGATGGGGATTTATTCTCCTGCACTGCACAGTCCTGTATCTCTCTAAACTTTCAACGTTTTTATTTTTTTTTAAGCATTTTTAAGATGCTTGTGTGCATGCATATGTGTAGACAGTACCTTTACATCAGATGTGTCTCTCTGGCAGTTCCTCCAGGCCCTGGACACTGAGGAGAAGGTGCGGTCAGCATGATCAAACTTCCCTCCTTGGAAGTTAAGGAAGAATGTGGTGAAAGGTTCCTGTAAATGAAAAAAGAGGCAATGAATCTGAACTGAGGAGCCGTCTGCTATAACAGCAACACCCAACTGCAATTGCTTGTTCTGCAATAAAATCGTTGAAGCCAAGAGGTCAACGCAGCCCTTTGTCAACAGATTTGACCCAGAATCTACTCATTTTGCACAAACAGGAACCCAGACATTAACAAGTGAAATAATAATCCCAGGGAGATACTAAAGTCAATACAAGTGTGCTACTGATGCATTTCTAATCATGTATAATCTTGTTAAGACAGATCAATAACTGTCTCTCTGACGCAATAGCCCCCAAATGACATGAACACAATATGCTGCACAGCTATAAACTAATACTGTAGATAGCTAATTAAGTTCAGCCTGAAATGACGTAAGCTTCATTTGTTTAAAAAAAAAAGGGCGAGAGGTTAATTTACATCGTATCTCATCATGCAGCTAAAACAACAAAATAGGATTACATGCACCATAAAATCTCAAACATAAGTAAAGAACACTCATTTACTACACACATACTTTTCATTTAGTGTCTGATGTTAAGTTTGATCTTTAAGTGACTGTTCCTAGTAAAGTGGCTTTGGAGTAAGCTAGCTAATGATGTGCAGGGATCAATGAGGTAACTCTACTGGGAGTCACTGAGACAGTGAGCTACTGGGACAATAACAGCAGAAAACTGCACGTTGGAGAAACTTAGTAACCTCCCTCTCCCATGAGTGCAGTATGGAAAGATTGATGACATCCATTCAACAAAGGTACCTGAAAGAGAACACTCGAGTGCAAAAATATACACTGCTTATGCTCTTCCAAGACAAATCAAAGCACATCCCAGAATCTGTTATTCCTAAAGAAAATGTTACGAATTTGCTTAAGGTAAAGGTTGGACATTTATTTTTACAGTTTGTTGTTTTTATACTGAGTGACAGCAACATAGAGTGTAATGATTTATATTTGGAACAACATCCATGTGATGAAATATTTAACATACAAGTTTTCCTAGTTTGATATATAAACGCATTTGCTTCTAGCAAAACAGGCCTGATTAAGAAGGGATTAATGACAAAAGGGAACTCCAAAGCAAGAAATAAACATTCATTTAAAATTAAGGATGCGCGATATATCGGCAACTACATCAGTATCGGCCGATATTAGTGCTTTTTTTGATATTTCGGTATTGGTCTGATTAACATATTTAGCCAATGTGAAAATCTGATGACATCTCTAACATTAGCGCCTTCGTCTCTACATTTGATATTGCTGCTATTTCACAGATGTTTTTACTTAAATGGTCCAGGACTTGAACGTTAAATATGTAAAAATATGTTTCAATATGTTTTACTTTTGTTATGTAACAAAGACTATGTGGTCTAATTTGGTATGGGCTTCTTTTGAATAGTTTCTCACAGTGCTTACTTGCACTCGTTTTCGGTGCGCATAAAAATTGAATATCGACGTCGGTAATATTGGTTATCGCGATATCAGAAATCTTAATATCGGATATCGGTATCGGCCAGAAATTTTAATATCGTGCATCACTATTTAAAATCCATTTAAAATATGCATTGTGCTGTAAATAACTATGCTTTTAAAAATGTTGTGAAAGTGTGGTGTTTGCAGAGCCAGTGTATGAGCTGCAGTATTCATCAGTTTTCATCAGAGGAAATCCTACCTAGACCATGCAACACATACATAGAATTATTTGGACATCTCATTACTTTCAGGATTTTTATAACACATTATAAAAGTAGCAACTATGTCTATGTCATTTCTATGCAATGCACTTACGATACGTAGCAGCCACATCAGGGTGAAGCTGGAGGTGGAGTAGTGGGTGCCATAGTGGAACTTTGGCACCTGATCATCCTCCCAAGATTCATATCGGTCAGAAAAGAATGCTGCCCTCTTGGGGTTCAGAGCACCGATGGGCTACAAAGAAATAAGAAAACACAAGAAAGAAAATCAAATATTAAAAAAAAAATAATAATAAAATAAAATAACTAAAAAATAACATTGACTTCCTTTAACTACTGCTTGGCATAAAAGCAGAAATAAAGACAAGAAATGACAAACACATGAGTTTGAGAACAAAGGGAAAGCTGGGAGGCAGCTCTGAATTTCACTGAGAGTGCATTCAGGGACCACTCTTTGCAGCAGAACAGTTGCGAGGCAAATGAAGCTAGTAACCATTGTGCAATCTCAAATGAATATTAGATGATGTTTCCCTTCAGACAGGGATCAATCCTTTCCCACAGAGTGCTTTTTAGAGGCTGTGAAACGGAGCCCCTGCAGCTGTAGTCTGTCAGAGAAAACTAATGTACTCCAATGAAAGAGTGCCTACTAGGAATATCAATAGGAAGGCTGCGGGTTCCTTTAATTTCTACTTTTATTAATCTGTAACTAATACACTGGTCACCAGCCCTATTTGTAGTCTAGAAAAATGGTTAAGTTGCATTAATTTTCCATCGCTCTCCAAAAACCAATAACCCTGTGCTGCTCGGCT
The DNA here is from genome assembly GCF_000690725.1 of Stegastes partitus. Lineage (NCBI taxonomy): Eukaryota > Metazoa > Chordata > Actinopteri > Pomacentridae > Stegastes > Stegastes partitus. The sequence goes on along the minus strand of NW_007578201.1, from coordinate 362,025 downwards.
ATTATTTAAATACTCATTTATAGAAATCACTTTCAGGCTGGTTCAATTTTTATTAGTCTTCTGCTGGCTGTGCCTCATTCCCTCCAACCCCCCCCATCATCTCTCTCTCCCTCACACACACACACACTTACACACACACACACAGCCGATCAATGGTAATGGAATGATGGCCTTTTGAGGATGAGGGCCTAGTAGGGTGTGGATCAATTGGATCTCTTTCATATCATAGGGTGCCTGTCACAGCAAGACTCATCCAGGGCAAGTCTTTGATATTGATCTCTGCAATGGCTACTGTTTTGTGTGGGTGTAATGGAGCATGCTTGTGTATTTGTGCAGTGGGAGTGATTGTGCAATTGTGGCTGCCTTTTCTGTGTAATGTGTGCATGTTTTCTTTTTAGCTATTTTGTAAATTGTGTTCCTGAGTGTGTGCACATTTACACAGCGAATTGCGTTGTGCCACCGCACCGTGCAGCTCCATGCTGACAGTGATACACTGTGGGCTTCCTCAGGGCCACTGGGGTGGGTGAGTACACACGGTGAATTATACATCACACCCATTGGTCTGATTTATAGCCCTAATAACAGTCGGCTCATTAAAAAAAGAAAAGGGAGAGGAGGCATATAAAATAAAAAAAGACTGAAAGTGCCACAGTGACAGAGAGAGGGGGAGAATTGTGTGTGAGTGCATGTGGGGGCTGTTGGTTTGCTCGAGCCCGACATTGTTTACTGCTGTAAATTACTGTGGGGCTGGAGCTCTCAGCTTACAGTAGCTACAACAGAGCGGCAGTGACGGCGTCGTACATCAGAGCAGAATGGCCAGCAGTGTGCTGATGAAACGCCTGCTGCCACCCTGCCACAGATTGGCTTAATATGTCGTGGCAAAGAATAGCGCGCTGATGAGCGCCCAGACAAATAAACCAATCTCGTAGTTTTAATTAGACTAAAGAGTAAGCTACAGAATGAAATTGCGCCAGTGCTTTGGGGAAGTAAACATTAGAAAATTAACGCTGGATTAGTCTTAATCTATTTTTTCATCAAAGATGGAGATGGTTTAAAGATGCTCTAATTAGAAATTTGCAAGAAAAAGCTACAATTAACTAAAACTAAAGAACAAGTAACAGGATGTACAGCGGGGCTCAGTAGCTTCTTTAACAATTTGATGCTACTGATCAGTTTTTAAACTATTATTAAACACCTAGAACCTGGCTGTCTGTAGGGAGTTACATACAGATTTCAATTCTTATACATTTTACTACAACCTGATATCTCCAACAGGATCTGAGAGTGTGTCGCAAAAACATTCAATTAATAATCATGATTATATCTAATGCTGCGTGTGCGCTGACCAACTTAAAATGTCCTCCAGAGTTCATTTAATTTAGGTTCCCATGCAATGTATCTTCAGCCTGAGAACACAAATATTTTAAAAAAAATAAACCCAAAAAACACTTTTAAAGAACTCTATCTTTCTTAGAACTATTATAAGAACATTACCAGTGCTACTTTGCTTTTAGAACAATTATGGGTGGCTGGTGATGAAGCATAATGGTTTACCGACGATTTGAGCATCACCGAGGCTTTGAGTCATAAATCACAAGAGTCTTTTCAAAAGAGTGTTTATGTATAATGTCCTATTTAAACAGTGAAAATGGTGCGCGGGGCCTGGGGGATAAACATATGGGGCACGTATGGTGAGATCAATACACCATTAGCCGATCTGGTTGGGGAGTAGCAGGTTATAGCACAAAGATACAGACAACGCTCAATAAGTCCTCACTATTTCTGTTGCCACCTAAATGTAGATCACACAATGAATTAACAATTCGTTTGTTGGGCTTCATTAAAAACTCTACAGCAGCAGCAGTAAGGATGTTTTTACCTTTTAAGGTCATGCCTTTGCTGTTAGAGGATCTAAGCTCTGGAATGACCGACCTAGAAGCTCCAACTTATCAATATTTGTTTAAATCACGTCTTAAAACTCATTTTTATCAGTTATCCTATTAAAATATGTTTAGCTCGTCCTTTTTTAAATCACTTTGTACATTCATGTTATTCCTGTAGCCCCAATTTTATGTTTGTTTTGTATGTAAAACTGGTTTTGAAAGGTGCTACACAAAGAAACTTCCATATTATATTATGTGGAACTGTATGTGAGCCAAATATGTTCCTACAGCTATCTATATGAAGGACAAGTGCATTTTAGTGGGGGCATGTGACAGTGTGCAGAACTGGGGTGTGCAAAGGTGTGGAAGAATAAAAAAACAGAGCAAAGGAGCAAAGGGGTGGAGGAATAAAAAAAACAGAGCAGAGTTACAACACTTGCAGTCACTTCTACTGAGTGCTTATCGTGACTACAACGTTATCTCGGGGGTCGGCGTTTGATGTCAGGTTGAGGTTAGAGTTTATGATAAGAAAGTCCCTGGGGTCAGAATGGCTCTGGTAGCGGGGAACATAAATTCTGTGTGGCCTCTGTTGTGCTGGGAATGATGACAGTGTGTGACACACACACACACACACACGTTCATGGCAATTTGGCTTCTCAATGTCACTGGAGGCTTCGCAGATGACCTGTTTCTACAAGAGACAACCACCAACGTGACATAAGAGGGGGATAAGAGAGATGTGGAGGGTGAGAAAGAAAGACAGGGTGACAGGCAAACAGAGAGATGCAGAATACTGAAACAATAAAGAGGAAACAAAAGAAAGAAAAGCTAAGCTAAGGTACTGAATGATGCAGACACATGTGTGGCACAGAACTAACTGAAGGTCACAAAGCATTAAGTTGCAGAGAAAAGAAACACGGCGCAAAAATGATTGTGGGTGCAGAATTGCGCGGTGGGGGTTGATCTGGGGGGCTGCACAGCGCTGCTTGCCCTTTTCCAGACACTGCAGTCTGACACGGTCCAGTAGTCATACACTGATATCACACGCGTGTCAACGACATGAATAAAACAGATGTAATAAAGATCGGCCCCGCTCCCTCCCCTCCGTCTCTCTCTGCTGCTATTCTGCTCTTCAAGAAGAAAAGGGGTGAAGGGACGGCAAATGATGTTGTTCTTCTCTCACACTCTCTCCTCCTCTTTCTTCTGCTCTCTGATTGTCTTTCTGTTTCTCCTCCTTTTCCCCAACTCCCCTTCATTCACTTAGTCCCCGGGGCTGCGAGGCTTGACTGAGCACAGAGGCTGAGCTGTCCAAACTCCATGGCAGTGCAAAGGAGAAGAGCAGGAAGCAGAAATGAGCTAAGAATCCAAAGGAGGGCGGCGTGTGTTTGTGTGTTTGCGTGAGTCTGTGTGTGTGTGTGTGTTAGTGGGGCAAGTACAACTGTCACATTTCAGCCTACTGGGCAACATCAAGCTGGATAAACAGAGAAATTATGCAGCCTCATACAGTGGAGCAAACTACACTGGGAGGGATAAAAACAGCAGACAGAGACACAGAGGAGCAGATTGAAAGTGAAAGTGGGACTGGAGAGAACCTAAGGGACAAGGTGTTGACTGCTGGGGTGTTTGAATCTGTATGACACGGCAGTGTGAAAGAATGAAAGTGTGAGAGGATGGTTCGCTTGCATTTCACAAACATGTTGCTTGTGCAGGGCAATAGTGTTTCACTGGGATATATTTCTGTGTTAATGCAGTTTAATGGACTTTAGTCAATGTTTGCCTCAGGGATTAGTAATAACAGATTTACTCGCCATAAAAGTGTGGCGTGAAATGAATGAATTTCAACAGAATTGCTGCTATCACTGGATTTTCTTGCAAAGGCAAACTACACTTGCACTGTGCTTTCGCAGAGAGTTTAATGACATGCAAATACCTGCTGCTAACAAACTGTCTTGACATGTTTTACCAGGAATTACTCAAAAATGAATAAACAACTGTTACTGTATCACGTTATGCTACAACAAGGCATAAAGACTGTATTCAAAGTGACAAGAGCCTGGAATAAAAACACAAAACAATGCAGGATATGGTGTTAAGCAGCCAGCTATGAGCAGATTATTCTGTAACATGACCAGCGCAACTCTGTCTCAAAGTATTATGAAGAGTTCTATGAGTATTTGGTGTCTAACATATGTTGAAACTCGCGGATGTATTACTCAAACTGGACTTCTTGGCTCGCATATCATCATCTCACCCACATCAATTCAGTCTCTCTCGCCTTGTTTTCTTTTTTTTGTTTGTTTTTTTTTTAAACTGCAGTGATATTTTTGGATAAACTCTAATATTTTCCATTTTGTCTCACTAGATGAGTACCTCCACCTCTGCACCTGAACAAATGCCTTCGAGTGTAACTCTAAAATGCATTTCCTCCAACATATCTCCTGTCCATTACCACATGCTTTTTTGTTTCCATGGCTGATTTATTCAGTCATTTTGGTTCTAGCAGCCTGACAGTCATTCAATCTTCTCACCCTAAAACTAATCCTCTGTCCTCCCTCCGCTGGACTGTTCAATCCAACAAGCCGAGCTGGCAAGTTAAGGAATATGTTTTTTTTTCTTTTTTAGCTTTTTCTGTGTGTATGTGTGAGTGTAAAAGAGAGGGAGTTAATGTGAGTTAATAATTACATGTCTACTTACAGTATGGGGGAGAATCTTTTAAGAAATTACAGCAGGCTGAGCCTGTATATTTATGTGTCAGGGTGCATCTCAGGGCAGGTTTCATTGTTTTAAGCCCAGTCACTTGACGCCTGGAGCTACCAGGGAGTACTACTCCACTTCCTGGGGTGTTGCGAAAGGTCAACCTTGATGCAATTATCAACTTATTCGAAAAAAGTAATACTACTTTAAACTTTGCAATAACTTATGTCTTAGACATAAACAACCAAAGTGATGGGCCATTGAATGGGAAGAAATGCAGCACACCTGTGAAAAGATAGCAATCAGCCACCGGTGATTAAAGAGCTTGTTCACTAAACTATGATCAATGGCAATTACACAGAAACTAAATGGACTTTTGTAAATGCACACAGACATACAATGTTTCCTGTCTCTTAACTGTCCCTCCCTCCGTCTCTTCGTCCATCCGTCCATTAATGTAAAAGAGTAGGAGGAGAAAAGCTGTGTCTTTGTATCTTACCTTGGACAGATCTCTGAAGTTGCTGGGCAGAGTGAGGTCAAGTTCCTCCGAGTCGTAGTTGGTGATGACCCAGGGGAACACTGGGTACTGGTTCAGATCATTAAAGGTGCGACCTAGAGAAAAGACAAAAAGCAAAGACCACCAACGTGACAAATCATTGCAAAATAAAAATGCAGACAATGATTGTGTCTGTGCAACACTTCATAATATCATGTCATCCTCACCAGAGATGGTGTTGAGAAACATCAAATACTCGAAGTTTGATATCTCCCGGTGTTGCCAGCGCTCGGTCATGTTGGATGCCTTGAATAGCTGCTTGGGTGTAGCCAGAGAAATACGTCTACAAAGAGAAGAGAGAAAAACGGACATTAAAATATTTGTAGCCATTCAAGTGTTTCCTGCCCTATGGATGATGTACAAATAGAGTAAAGCAGTACAAAGACAATCAAAGACAGTCACCACATCACAGGAGCAGCAGACTACAAAAAAGCCCTGCGCTTTATTAGAATTTTGCAATGCAAATGTCATTTAAAAAAAAAAAATCTACTGAACTTACAGTCTTGCTAATTAAGAAGACAAATCTGCAATAAATTGGGTTGAATACACATATTTGTGTGTGCATGTACACTCACACACACACACACCTAAACGCGCACGCACACACACACACACACACACACACACAGCCCCAGATCATGATGTATGCCATAGGACAAAAACAAATGACCCCCAATCCAATTAAAACAAAGGAAAATGATGGAATTAATCAATGTCAGGGTGTGAGATTATAGTCATTAGGCCTCTCAAAAAAGGTGAAAAATACTTTCAAAACACGAGTATACCACAAGACATCAGCAAGCAATAACGTGTATTAACAAACTTGGTGTATAAGGGAACCTTTAAAAAAAAAGTTATTTAAAACATATAAATAAACAGATATTTAAAGAGGGACAAAGACAGAAGGTACACAATACTGGCAAACACATTTTACAAGTACAGGGATTATGTCAAACTATAATGACTGTATTGATGGATATGACCTCTGGTTGTGGCTTCATTGCTGTGTAACTCTGGACATGAAATAAATTTGTGCTGTGCTGGCTGTACGAGCTGGTGTGTGCGTGTGCACTGAGCCGCCCTGTACAGCTGTCCTCAGGTCAAAGAGGCAAGGTGGCCAGCAAACTAGCTTGATTAATGAGTCCAGAACTAACACATACATTCTTTCACCCTAACTCTGTGTGCGTTATACATAAACGCTCGTATGACCGCACTGGCTCATTGCTGGATGCACTTTTCCTGCTCACACTGATTGCACAGTCCCCACTGTTATGCTGCCATGTGTTTAAATTTGTGTGTTGCCTAATACTGACAAAACATTTCCCAAAAACCTCCAGTCTTCAAGTTGTAAACACATTAACTACCACAAATGTTCACAAATCCCACCTGACAGCAACTTCCATTGCTCAGATTAATGGTGACCAAAAACACACACACACACACACACCTACACACACACATATACACAATTTGATGAATGAAACTGAAACAAATCTTTAGATGCTGTGATTTGTGTTTTAAAGGATCTGGCTTCAGTTTGTACTCTTGTATGCGTTTTTCCTTTAACTGAATATAAACCATCATCAAACCATTTTCAAAAATTCAAAATGTTGCCAAAATGATAAATAAAACACAAACCTCAAGGCAGAAAGATACTTTAACCAATAAAAAAATGCATATCCTGAATTGAACATATAATGAACTAAAAATCACTGCAACACTTGCGAGGCACAACTTTCATTTCCCTTTATTTCCACAGGATCTCCCACTGACAACACATATGCCAGCAGCTGGCTTCAGCACTGCCTGGACACAGAGCAGACATGATGTGAGGGAGGCTGGGGGAGGAGGTATGCCCTGCAGGCTTACAAGCAACTATTTGCTTCACACTGATGGAAATAAATAAATGAACGTGACTATGTTCCTGTGAACCCAATTATGTTTGGGAGGTGAGGAGAGAGCAGGAGGGACGGACAGACCAGTGACCGACCCCACGTGTACATGTGAGAGCAGGAAACAGGCAATAAAAACCAGGTTTAAGACGTATAAGCAACAACAACATGGACGTTTTAGAAGCTCTTTCCTCGTTCTTTTGTGGATGTGGAACTCTGTGTGCTGTACAAGAATGTACAGTGTTACGTGCTGAATTTTTGAGCCACAAAAGAGCGATGCTTCATGTCTTACCTGGTGTGTGGAAGGCCAAAATTCGTGCCCACGCCAACACGAGGAAGACTGTGAACCACCTTCTTCACTGTAGCTGCATCGGGGAAGTTGAACATGACTGCCGCTGCAGAGAGGATATCAAGGATTATCTCAAAGAATAACAATCGCCATAATGTCACTCAAGCCTTGATAAGCGTGACTCCAGATTTATTTAAAAATAGTACCCCAAAAATGAGTGCGCATATCCAAGGTGAAATGGTTACATATAAGCAATTAAGAATGCTTGACTTACTCCTGTTGGCCATGAAGACTTCCAGAGCAGTATTCTGCAGCAGGTAGCGTCTGGAAAAGACAGCTCGGATCTCTGTGAACAGCCATTTTCCATGAAGACCTTCTGTATAGGCTAAAATCTGGAAGACAGAATAGGAAAAGCAAAATCAAAGACAAGGTGGGGGTGGATTTAAATGGAATATGAAATTTAAAAAAAAAAGGAGTAAAGAATGGAAATTTTAAAAAGAAAGAAACCAGAAAAGGACAGGAGTGATTAGAGGGAAAAGAAGGAAGGGGAAAAGAGCAGACAGAAGGCCAGGTTAGTTCATTTTTCACACAGTGATGGCACGACGGCCTGAACAGCACGATTAATGTCTTATATTGATCAGCCTCAATGAAAAAGAGATTCCTTTAGCAAGAGAATGGGAGCTATTCAGCTGGAAGGAGTGAGGGAAATGCTCAGTTCACTAAAAGATAATCTGTTTTGATGTTAATAGTTTGATGTGACTGATACTGTTAAGAGGCTATTTTATGCTAAACATCTGATTAAACGTGTTTTCTGTATTTCCATGTAGGTAGCTGACACAAAAGGTCAGACAATATTATGTTACCTAGCTCCACATTTTTAAAAAAACGCTTCGATGAACTGAGCTTAATCTGTCCCCGTGGAGATTGCGGCGGCTGTCAGAGTGACTTGTTCTGATGGCTGTCACAGGGCCTGACAGACCCAGATGCTTAGCCCTGCCCCGGTGATTCGTGCTCCTACTAATCCAGCATTTAGGTTCGCTACTAACCTACTTAGCACTGCTTTGTTAACTAGGCTTTTGTTTCACACTCTGCTTTTAGTTTCAAAGGCGTCTGCTGACAGGGAGCGTGCAGGGATGTGGTGGAAAGGTAAAGGGGACACTTTAGGTTGTCACACTGGTGCGTTATTAATCAAAAATATTCAAATGGGAGCTAGCGCGCTAGGCCTAGTGTTAAGTTAAAGGAGCTCATTAAAGGCAGAGGACAGCAGAGGAGACCAGCTGAGGCCTTTAGCTGAGGACAGCCTCTCCCTCACCGTCTCTCAGAGGAATAAGACCTGCCTGCATCACAGACTCACTTCAAAGTCTCTGGAGTTCAATTAAATGTGGATTAGTGGCTTGGAGAAGCTAGCCGGAGCTACATCCGCCATCCTCCAACAGAAGCTCGAGATGGCAACGGCAACCACAGTCAGCCTGTAGTCAACCTCATTGCCAAAAACATGTTTTGTTTTGTTTTTTTTTTATCGTCAAGGAAAAAGTTCTTGTTTGAGGTTGATAAAATCCTAATATAAAAATGTCACTGAATTATTGACATTTTGTTTTTTATTAAAATGATTTGACATTATGAAAATATACTTTTTGCTTTCCTGCCAAGAAGCAGATGAAAAGATACCACACACTGTCATGGATGTTTGATAAACATTATGCTATCATAAGCAGATAACCATCTTAAGTTGTTATAAAGGCTAGAAAAACTGGGGAATAACTTGCCGAGCTGTGCCAAAAAGTTATTAAATCTGTTGTTTCTACACTTTGAGTTTTGTATGAGTTATTGTATTATAAGATACAGCCTTTCTCTTTGGTCAGCTTTAGAGATGTTGGTATGCAGATTTTAATTGTTCCGAGCATGTAACCCACACATAAGGACAAATTTACACAGGTTCAACAAAGCAAATGAGGAACGACGTTATTCAGAAATGGAGAGGAGGTTGGGTTGGAGGCACAGAGAAGCTTTTTTGTTTTTTCATTTGTATAAATATAGGTTATTGAATCCAAGATTAGCAGGCAGGTAAGCTAAAATAAGAACAGAAATGCATTTAGCATATAGAAAATCTTTAAAACATTTAAGAGAACATACATACTGTACCGTCATAATGTTTTGAGTTTTAATCATGAGATTCTGCACAGGCACACAGACATTTATGTTTATAATTCTACTACAAACTTTGTTAGTCGCTAATCTAGAAAAACTGCACTTCCATCTACTTATGAACAAGACAAAAGAAAAGTAAGAAGCTGCTACTATTCCCGCGAGATGTTTGCATTTAGACGACAAACATGCTAAGACACTCGAGTAGTTCTCCACACTCACAGATGATCGGGCTGCCATGTTAGTACAATGGATTTTAATACTGTTTTCATTTGTAAACTGTATCGCTCCTACTATCTGATCAAAAAATGGAATTCCTGTCTTCAGGTGTATAATGAGTGAATGCTTGGAGTGTAACCTTTCACCCCCAAAAGAGTGTGGTTGACTCATTTCATCCCCAGGAGCACACTCAGATCTCACAATGGATGTCAAGAAGATGCCCGGCGCTGAACTGATGAAGCTGCCGTCTCTGATTCCACAGATAGATGTGACAGAAGTGGAGGCAGCCAGATATCATATTTTTCCCTGGACCGATGAATCTCCTGGAACGCTGTAAATAGCACTCTATGTTCCCAAGATCATTGTCCCTATCGGCAGCGCCCTTTCCCTTGCAGATGAAAAAGCTGAGTGTGTGACAACGAGCGTGACAAACTATCCGTGCTGTAATGCTCTAGCTGTTCTGACCACGTCTGGACAAATTACAGTGGTGTGGAGGTTATTGTCCACGCTGGAGTTATGGCTGCACCAGCTTCAGCGGTGATATATAGTAATGGTGGAGCTGGATAAGTCAGTTTCAAAGAGACGGGAATGCTACAGGAGAAAACTACATTTTTTTCCAGAGGAGGAAGAAATTGAAATCTCAGCTGTATGCCACTCTTTCATCACATTCATATTAGACTACCTAAACAAACTAAATTATGGTTTAAATATGATAGAATTAGAAAGGACGTTGGGGGGCTAAAAATAGGACAAAATATTCCATAAAGAGAAATGAATCAGGAGCTTCAGCATCATTGACTGGCTGGGTATGAAGAACAGTTGTATTGATGATGCCTTTCAAGTGGAACAATATCCATGGACTCAGGTCTGTTGCGTTCCGAGATCAATTTCGAAGCGTCACGCGAGAGGACGCAGCCAAACAGAAAACAAAGGAGCTCGCCTTGATTGCAATTCTTTCTCTCGGTCTCTCTCCCTCTCCATCTCTCCCTCCTCCTCCTTCAACCTGTTTGTGCAGCGGGCTGCAGCTCATTTCTGAAGCACTGTCGTTTGTCTTTGTCAGATGCCCAAAAGACTGCAGAATGAAGAGGGACACATGAAGAGGGGCCGGGTGACTGTGGCTACGCTGTGTAACCGCACACACACACAAAAACTGACAACACTGAATCTCGGAGACAGTCTGTGCCAGTGAACCCTCTCCATCACCCTTCCCTTTCTGAGCTCAGTTGCCTTTACGCCAAACAGAGCCTCTTTGGAAACACAGGTAAAGTCAAATGGAGAAACAGTGACACGGATGAAATTTAATTGAAACTGCGCCGGATTAAAGAAGAGTTAAGGGAGCAATGGAGCAACTATCAGTAACGTGGTTTAAGATAGATGAGGCTCTCAACTGCCTTCGCTGTCGGGCAGGCTGAGTGCATGTGTGTTTTTGGGCTGATAAGACCCTTGAGTTGAAGAGGAGAGAAGCTACTGCCAGTTTCCAATGATCCTTATTTGTCATAAAATAGAAAAAATATATATTTTTCCACATCTCATTTAAATACCAGTTGTTTTCTCCTTGTAAAAGGAATGCTTAAAATCGCACATACAGAGCGTTTGATGAGTGGTATATGCATATTTGTGTGTTATGTTTAATGTGCTGTGCATCTTTGAAGGAAAAGAGGTGATTGAAGTTCAATTTGTTGCCTGTTATTAAGTATTTCCGCATGGCTGCCTCAGTTAAAGGATAATGGATGAGGGTTTTATTATTACCTTTTGGTCAAATGAAGTGGTGTGGGAGATAAGGTGATGAAATTAATGAGCGGGAGGAAGAGAGGTGATCCATCAACATCAAAATTGGAGACGAGGGACAAGCAATATTGGGAGAACTTGATAGAATTCATTTAAAAAAAAAAACCTGTGGACGTACAAACAATAGGCTGATGTTGCAGACTCCCGAGACTTGTATTAGCAGAATGAGACTTGCCCTTTTCTTATTCACATACACAAAGCAATCCAACGCACATAGTTACATCGGTGCTGTTTGTGACTCTTCCTCACTTGACTGACCACAGCATCAAGCAATCTGCAATAAACAGAGTTTCAGCGGACCGAGACGCTGCCAGCGCTTTTACTGCAGCAGCAAATGAGAAAGAAAACGTAGACAAACACAAGCTGACATTTAAGGGCTTTTTGACACTCTTATCTGGCGCATCCACAAAAAACACCAACTCTTACACCACCCTTCTCTCTACTCTGTTCCTTACCCATTCTCTTGTTCACCTCCTCCGCCCTCGCCTTAACTCCCCACCCTCCCCCCTCTGTTCCACACTGGTAAACGAGGCCTTGTCACCCCCCATCAGTAAATGAGTTCATCGGACTAACGAGCAAGCAAAGGGTCCCGACACACTAACAAGGGTCTGTTGGCTGCCTGTGCCTCTGGACCAATCAGGACCCTCATCACCGTTGACACAAAGCCTCCCCGAGCCCTCTGGAGCCAATTAAGACAGATTTTGCTTTTGAGATGGAGTGATAGCAAGAAAAAAAGATAAAGGGAGAAAGGAGGAATTAACTGAGAGTACTGTAGTGGAGAGCGAAACAGAGAAATTCACTGACATATTTTCATTTTAAAGACTTGGTTTGTTTTTCAATCAAAAGCCAGTGCAGGTAGAAAATGTATGGTTGGCGAGTAGGAGGCTCTGCTTGGCGTAAAATGGACAAGTCATTCAAGAGGAAAACAATGCTCCCTCACCATAAGAACCTGCAGTCATATGACCTTAAGACAGAGCAGCCACATGATTCTACTTTCACACTCCAGCAGTTGTCCTCAAGCCTTCGTCTCTCAGCGAGAGTGTGCTTTGACCAACTGGCAACAGCATCACACTATCTCTGCTCAACCATGTGCTCCGTGATTTTTTAATCTAGAGGAAAATACAGCTGCGAGCACATAAAAAATGCATTCCTACCTTAGATATATTTTTTTTGCTTGCAGCTGTATTTTAAAAGGATATTATAAAATTGGATCAACATGTCTATTCACTTCTTAGAGTAAAGTTAGAGTTCCTATAAAAAATAAATAAATTCACCCCCCTTGGAAGTTTTCTGCCTGTAATGCCTTTAATACACATTAGCTCTACAAAGCAATGTCAAATAATTCAAAATAGAAAATGCAAAATAGATGATTGCATAAGTATTGACCCCTACCTTTAAAGTGATTTTCCTAATTAAACACAGGGGCAGCCAACTGGTGCTAAAAGTCACACTGTTAATGAAATAGAGATCAGGGAATGTGTCTTAAGTGACTGTAGTGTCAAGACACCTGTGTCTGGAAGATACGTTCACTGGTAAATGAGTACACCTGACTATAACTAGTTTACTGAAAAGCAGGAGATAGACAAAAAAAAATGTCAAGTCCATGATTAGGAGATGGAAGGAATATGGCTCATGTATAAATCTTCCTATGCCAGGCTGTGGAGGAGTGACTGTGCAAGAAAGAGACTAGTGAGGGAGGACACTAAGACACCTATGACTCCTCTGAAGGAATAACAAGCTTCAGTGGCAGAGGCTGAATAGACAGTGCACACAACAACCTTTGCCTGGATTCTTTACCAGTCAAAGCTTGATGAGCGTGTGGCACAGAGATAAGCCACTGTTGAGCTTTTTGACCATCAGACTAGATGTTATGTTTGGCGAATGCCCAAAACTGCACATCACGACAAATGTATAATCCCGGCTGAAAGCATGGTGGCGTCAGCATCATGATGTGGCGACGCTCCTCCTTCGTAGGTCTGGAGGACTTGTTAAGGTAGAGGGTAAAATGAATGCAGCAACGTACACAGAAATCCTGGAGGACAACCTGATGTGGTCTGCGAGAGGACTGCGACTTGAAAGATTTGTTTTGTGGGACAATGACCCAAAGCAGAGGCAGAGCCACACAGAAATGGTTTAAAGGCAAGAAGGTGAACGTCTTGGAGTTGCAAAGTCAGAGCCCAAACCTCAATCCAATTGAGAATCTGTGGCTTGACTTAAAAACTGTCTATCCCTGTGCAACCTGACAGAGGTCGAGCTTTTTTGCAAAGATGAATGAGGAAAAATTGCAGTGTTCAGATATGCAAGGCCTGTTGAGACCTATTCACACAGGATCAACACTGTATCGCAGCCAAAGGTGGATCTACTTTATACTGACTTAAAGGGTGTGAATACTTATGCAATTCTAATTTTACATTTGTATCCTTACATATATTTTTTATTTATTGACATTACTTAGCGCAAAACTGTTTTCATTTTCTTTTTTCATCAGTTTTTTTCTTTTTCAACAGTTGAAAACTTTGAAGGTGTGGTAAATACTTTTCAGTGTCACTGCAGATGAGGAAATTGATTCCACACTCAAATATATATATATATGTACATTCCTTGAGACTCGGCTGGTTGCCCGACAGCCTGAAAATGATGACAAGACTTCAGGAAACAACTGTGCCCAACCCCACAGTGGATCCTGCAGTAGAACCACAAATTATAATATCTGTACCGTTTTCTCAAAGAATCACACAAAACATAGAACATTATCCTGCCCTTGGTGGGCTGATTATGTAACCTTTGAATAGAGCCAAGCCAGCAATTCTGTACTTTAAGCTAAGCTAATCAGCTCCTAGCTTTAGTTTAATTTTTACCCGAGAGATATTAGTGGAATCAATCATCTCATCTAACTCTTGACATGCCAGTTAATAAAAAAATATCCCAAAATGTTTTTCACATTTCCAGTAAAACAAATTTAACAGGTATATTTGTATACTGGTAACAAGCCAAATTACTATCTGTTATATCTAGAGATTATCTATAAGAAAGAAAAGACAGTACTCAATATTGGACACATTCTTCAATATAAGTAGCAGTGATTGACAGGCCCAATTGTTCTACCGTCATGTAACTAATTCAAGATGTAATCACTGGTCACACATAAAGCTCTATTTGCCTTGAGGGAAGTAAAACAAACTACAAGGTCAAAAAAAATAAACACATCTATGAAGCTGCGCTGGAGTGTGAGAGAATTAAAGCAAAATAAACAAGCCCAGCTTGCAGCAAGTGTAGGGTTATGAAGCCTAAGGGCTCAGAGTATTCAGTCCCCAACGTCACCCAGCAAGAGTTTGCACTCCCTGTAGAAAGTCCCCTTTGAAAAGATCTTTGGGGCCACTTAGTCTGAATTTAGCCTAATAAGGATTAAACCCCTTTTGGAGCCTTTTCACTGTTTGCTAACAGGTTAGCCTTTTTTTTCTTTTCTTTCCTTGGCTGCTTAGCCTTTTTGAAGTGGGAACAAAAAAAAAAAAGTCTTGTGTGGATTTAGGGAAATGCTGCAGTGGTCTCGGGGTTAATTGGTAGTGAAGTGAAGACTTCAGTGCATTATCTCATTAAACATTCAGCCTTCGGCATAAGCTGTGAGGACAAAAGCCTTGAAAGGGCCCTAACACATAATGAGACACCAAAGCAGCAAACTATCAATAAACACTAACGGTGGCAGAATGTGGAACTCCTATTATAAAATACAGAATTAGTCATAACCTTCATAAGACAACATAGCAGATTCTCTTTAACACAAGAGCTTTACATAGTTTGTTAAATTACACAGAGATAGCTTTCAGGAATGGCAAACGATATAAAATGACATAGTTGTTAATTTTCAAAACATTCAAGATCAGCGCTTCCTTTTTATCCCATCACAGCTTGGACTGGGGCCACAAAGGGCAGCGCTGGTGGCTCAAAGGTGAAGGAGAACAAAGGATGGATAAGGCTACATAACTGAAGGGAAGAGGGGTGTGAAATGCGGCAGACATCCACAAACTGACAATATTCTCTCTGCTGTCTTTGCATTAACATGACACACTTTAAACTGTTCTCATTAAAATTCTAAATCCAACATTTATTTGGATCTAACTTGATTTTGGAGAGTACAGCGCAAAAAAATATCACAAGGTAGATTCACATAACCTAACTACAATTAACTTAATAGCACTGAACAACAACATTACAGCAACAAAACCTTTCAAGGCCAGATAATTTAAAAACAAAGCAAAAATAAGGCTTGTGTAAGGACATAGTGCATACATACACCTTAGACACGAGTAGCTAGATGTAAGACCTTCACGATATTGCTAAGCACCTGTTGAGATTGGAATGAAAGAGCTTAAATGCATTCCTTGATTTGTCAAGCTCATCAGTAAACACTGGCACATCAGGAAAAGGTGAAAAAGAATGTATATGCTTCTCAGCGATATTCTGAAAATCAAGGAGACAGCCCAGAGCCACCACTGAAGCACAAGAGCTGTTTAAAACTCAATGCTATTGGCCCTCTGCTCTCCCATAAGCTGCCATAGCAAACATCAGACAGGTTAAGATCGCTGACCGGCTCCTATCGCATTCTCCCCGCTTCCCTTCAGTCTCCCATTTTGCCATTTAGTGATGGACAGGCTTTTTTTTGGGGTTGGTGTGAGGCTTCGCTGAAGTAAATTCTTTTCTAATCCGGCCATTGTCACCAGCTTAAGTGGGTGTGGGGTGAAAAGTACACCCCTCTTGGGGAATTCGGGGCTGGATGTCCGAAGCAAAAATAGAGGGACAGAATAGGACTTTTATAAAGGAAAGGCTGTGGAGACTTTAGAGAATTTGGAGGTGACTCAATTGGAGCTACAGGTTTATCAGTGGGCAAGCATTTTCAGATACAGCTGTAATGGTAAAGATTTAAATAATAAGCATCTTCAATTAGGGGTGCTTATAGTAGATGTCTTTCTACTACCTATGTGGTTGGGGTGCTGTTATGCCATCGCAGACTAAAGCTTTAAGCATGAATATTGACACATCATAACCTTGTTAAGCAAACAAAAGTTGCTGACTTGCACATCTGTCGTGCACAGAGCAACATTAGCTTAAATTTGGAGAAATCGTACAGAGGCACCTGGCAAACTTCTTGTAGATGTTTTCTTTGTCTCCCGAAAATCTTAAGGAAAATATCTTGTTTGTAAGCTGCTACATGCTACACAATGTTAACCAGCTAGTCAGTCAGTTTCTCTGACTGCCGTTTGCTGCATTTGTTGAAAATGCTTCATCTATAAATGGTCAGACAGACTAGAGCAATGCGATTAAAGCAAACTAGTCAATTGTCCAATTGTGGACAATTAAACAAGAAGCTAAAACAAGGTGTTACAATTCAGCATAAGTTGAGTAAACCTGTAGATTAATTAATAACTGGTGTGTTTGCCACGATGAGCAGCACCTTCTCCATTGCACACAGTCACTGATCCATTGCTATTCTGACAATATCAAGTAGTGGACCTTTAAAGAAAAGTAAGCAATGTTAGATAAAAGTCCATACATTTACTATTTAATTGCACTTTGCCTCAGCATTTTATTTTACTGTACAGATTAAATATGATTACTGGACTGAAACTAATCTCACATGAGCCATGAAACAAATGAAAGTGGAAATCTGTGGTGCAAGAAAAAGACGTGCATCATGTTAATTTACTAAGATGTTAGGTTAATAGGATGAATGCTAATAAGCAAAACGTATTTATAGCTGGCTTTGGTTTCATATCATTAAATACTATCTGTGTATTAGAAATGTTTTATATTTATGCTGCCTCTTGCAGTCTTTCTCCTACAGAGCAGGAGTAACGCTCTGCTGTGCTGATGTTTGCTGGAAAGGAGTCTTGGATGAGTAAGTAAGCTCCAGAATGTCCCCATGGTTGTGCCATTTCAACCAGACTGGATGGATCATTAACCATAATGGCAACGGCAGAGCCAGAATTCAGTAATGTAGCATTCTGCTCTCTGGCACATGAGATGTCTTTACACAGACTACACATCAGTGTGATCAGCTTACCTTATATTAACAAACACAGCGAGTTAGAATTATTCTTGATTTCTTTCAGGAAATTACCATTACTGAATATTATGTCCCAGTTGAGTCATGTAGCCTTTGCATTTATGGGGCATTAGCGATGCAGATAAAAGGAAGCTCAACAACATGTATGTTTACTCAGACTCTATAACATATGGATCTAGTTTTATAATCTGAAATGCAGTGTAGATCTCTCCACCAAAACAAGAGCACATTTACAATTCCAATTTCCAATAAGCTGGGCTGGACATCGATCTTTCAATCGGAGCCGTGTGTCTCTCTGACCTCGGCTGAATAACAGAGGCTTGTGAGAACAGCAGGTACACAGGTGCTGATTGTAATATCAGTGGCCTACCAGGCAGACTGGCATCCATAAACAGCCCTATCCATCAGGCTGGTGCGTTGCCTTTGACACGTGTGTCAGAGGCAGACGAAGGGAATAAATGATGGAGAGAGGGGATCAATCAAAGGAAGGGAGGGGAGGCACCTGCCCCCTGACTGGCCCAGTCAAGCCCAGAGATGGAGCATGATGGAGGGGGTAGGATCAGGTGCAAAGAGGGGGTGGCAGCTCTTTGTCTGGAGATGCTTGGTTAAGTGTGAGCCAGGTCTTGGCCACAGTGGTCTGTGGTTGCATTAAGGTCCAAAGTCAGGTCACAAACCAGAGTCTAGGGAGAGGCCGAGCGTGTTTGTTTGTGAGAAGGGATGGGGGTTGTGTGTGCATGTGTGTGTGTGTGTGTGTGTGTGTGTGAAGGGAAAGCAATTGGAAGAGAGACATTAGTCATCATTAGGCGGTGAGATGAGACTGTGTCTAATGGTTCCTTATGTGATTACCAATGTGGCAATCGTCTTTCCCTGACCTGTCCTACCTGGTTACTGCTCGATTCATCAGCCTTCTTTGCTCAAGAATCATGGTTTACATTTTGTCAAGCGTAAAAATAATAATTCAAATGTCTCCTAACTGAACTGAAAGTGTGATTGAACAGTATATTAAAGAATAAATTGAAGGGCACCAATATTGAGCAGCTTCAACTGAATGACAGTTGATAAAAAAAAAAAGAAAGAAAAAAAGAAAGACGTTTAAACAAGATTGGCCGTTGAGCCATGATAGCAGCTCTGTAAAGATGTATTTAGGGAAAACAGTGCTTCGAGTGAAACGCTAAAGTCAGCATGTTGACATCAAATGTCACAGCAATCCACCCAATACTTGTCAGATTTCATTAAAACCAAAGAAGTCAACCACTTGCACCCATGAATGTCTCAACAAGTTTAAGGAAACAGTTGATTGGACATTTCAGGGAGGGTTGAAGTGGTGGGCCAATGGTTCAACCAAAAGCAATAACAAAAAATTAAAAAAAACATCTGGATTACAAGCAATTAGTTTGCTTCGTAAGACAATGGCCATAATCCAAAAGATGATAAATATGAGTGTAAAAGATCCAAAAGGTCATCATCACAGGTTCTCTAAAGTCATGATATGAACTCCGTTATTAACAAGTCTTCTTCCATCACCCTTAAACACTCCACATTTGGCCAGAGGACCGCTGACCTCATCCCAGCAGAATGAGTTAATCACCACTGACATAGCCTCCCTTATACAAGTGGAGTGAAATATGAGCGACTACATCACAACAGTCTATGCAGTTTGAGACTCAGACTGTCTACATTTGGGGTGAGAGAGACAGATGCAGAGATAATGAACAGTAAAGAAGGTAACAAGACGTCAGCGCTCTACCGTAGAACAGGAAAAAAAAAAAAAAACACTTGGAGAAGTTTGAAGCTGTCTTTTGGCCTTATCTCCTCTAATTGGCCTAAATCATTCCTAATTGTCTGCACATGACTTTATGTTGAGCAGCTCCCAAAGCCTGGATAGTAACTTGACATAAGCAGTAAGGTAAAATGAGAGGAGCAGTATGATAATAATTAGATTTCCTGATGACTGGATGAGCCGAAGTGGGCCACAGGGGGGACGGTGCTTGAGATTAAACTGACCCAAAATTTTGAGGATTCGATGACAGGGAAAATCCAATAGAAACGCGTAGCGGCCGTGATGCTAACAAGCCTGTCGCTGGTGTCTTTAAGGTATTATAATTACTGTACCTGGAAAGCAGGGAGGGGCAGACGGTGAAAGAGTGAAGCAAAGAGAAAGAACGAAGGTCATCCGAACCCATCATTCTACTAGTTGTTGCCGTGGTGTGGCTGAGCGATTTATTGACCATCCCAGGATGCACTCCGTCACAGTGGACGGATAGAGTGGAGCGGCATGAAGGAGGGAACTCAGGATAGAAGGAGGCCAATATGAATGAGTGAGAGTGAGAGGATCTGTTTCCGTGGCCTCATTGATAATGACATACCTGCTTGGGCTGTCCGTTAGTCCTATAGCACACACTACTTAGGCTCTAACT
The DNA here is from genome assembly GCF_000690725.1 of Stegastes partitus. Classification (NCBI taxonomy): domain Eukaryota; kingdom Metazoa; phylum Chordata; class Actinopteri; family Pomacentridae; genus Stegastes; species Stegastes partitus. The sequence goes on along the minus strand of NW_007578201.1, from coordinate 342,081 downwards.
GGAAAATCAATAGGCTCCTCTCTCAGAGACCTCTGGCTGCCATGGCTCTTTGTGATTGGCAGCTCCAGCCGAAGGTCGTCCCTGGCGACCACGAGGGTTTGGCGGAGCGAGCAGCAGGAGGGGGGTGCGGTCCCAGCAGTTTGACACTTTAGGGAGAGCTTAACGAGATGGGACTGGTTGCTACATAACACCAGGGTGGTTTTCTTTGACTGAGTGACCATCCATTCAGGCACTCCAACTAACCCTGGGTAGCCGTCACCACCCCACTAATTAGAGTTACCAATGTCTTCTCAGTGGGGATTTTATCATTGCATAGTCCAAGGTTGGACACTGACCTTTAGGATAAATTTATTGGCCTTCTCTCAAAATATGCCTCCATCTGGCTTTTGGCAGAAACTTTTTGGGAACGCTGTGCGGATGTCGGCATGCTTGAAGAATAACAGCCCAGTTAAACTTGCATTGGCTGTGTTTAGTTTTTGTAAACTGAAAGACACATTTTTTGCATTACAATCAGTGTTTGCATACAAACAAGCTCAGGACATCATATCAGGCACAAATAGCATGTCAGCCTCAATCTGCAGATTTGAATTTTTTTCTCATGTAAAACTCGTGAACTCGTGTTAAAGTATTTATTACTTAATATCTGCCTTTTGATGTGTTGCTGCGGCTCTTACATCCCCCTCATCAATATTTTCACTGCGAGCAGCTTTTTCATTTCCGGTGTGTCGTGGACTGCGTCGATCAAAACTACACACAAAAAGTGACTGAATGTACACGCCAGTATTTCTAAGTGTATATTTTTCACTTTTTCAGTGTGAACACACTACATCCTCAAGCACAGAATAAACAAATCGTTTACTATCAGGACACTGAGATAGTCTGTAATACACTCAAATTGCACTAGGGACCTGAGGGAGGGCTACAAATATCCTCCAATCCACTTTTTGCAAATATTTCCTTCAACCAATCAGCTGGGAGGTAGAGCGAATTTCACTTCCTCATGCAATATTAGCAGTCTCCAGGAGTGGCTCTGCAACAATAACTCTGCATGCAATATTGATGGCTTGTGTCTAAACACAGAGAGGGTGGTGCTAAACACACACATACACAGACAAACACACATCTGCTCCGTGACTTCATCAGCTCTGCTATCTGCCGAGCAGATGCAGAGTCCTGCCAGGCAATTAGCTGCCTGCGATGATTTTCTTTGAGCCCTCTGTGGTGCTAGCAGCTGGGTCCATCGGGGTATGGGAGACGGCGACAAAATGTGTGAACAAGAGCATCAAAAATTCACTCTCTCGGTTCACATGTGCACAGATGTTAGTCTATATGTATATGTGCATGTCTGTGTGTGCCTGTGCCGATCATATTTCCAGAGACATGAAGAGAGAGAAAAAAAAGAGCATTATCTAAAAAGGCCAAAGGCTAACATCCCCCTCTTATCACTCACTTTAAAAGTACAAAGCAATGAGCATGACTCCGTGCTACTCGGCTGTCAATTAGGGAATATCAAAGGAGACCGTGCATCTGTATTTGTTGTATGAACAGTAAATACTGGTAATTCACACTGAAGATTCAACAAGTAGATGAAGCAAACTGAACAAATGAACACTGAAACTTGTTATGATATTCATTCAACAGGATCATCAAATGTTTAAAAGGCCAGTTGTGCCTTCGAGGTTGTTAATTCTAAAACTATGTTTAAAAAAATAGTGTTGTACACGCAATGTGGAACTAGAGGAGAGGGTAAAAAAAAATAAAATAAAACTTTGAAAATAGGAAAGATAGACAGAGCAAGGACAAAAGGGAAGAAGAGAAAAAGGGGGGAAAAAAACCCCGACACGTTGAGGTTACTCATCAGCTGGCAGACATTTGCACATCCATGGACACTTTGTGCTCATGAGGGATCACTGTGGAGTCATACAGGCTTAGATCAAAGAGCTCTTTTCTCCAGACAATATAAACCAGGGGGAAACTTTTCAGGAACCACAGATAATTCTCAATGTTTTCAAGAGATACAGCGAATGGAAGAATGAGTGAGGGACAAGCCTTTATCATTAAATCCATACACGCCCTTACAAGGGCACTGAAAATGGGGGGGGGAGAAATAAAAGCAGAATCAACGAAACCAATATTGCTAAAACATCAGCTCCTAGCATTGTTCCAGCAGTGGGTTGACCCTGCTTCTGTTTTCCACCAGAAACCGTGGTGGGCAGTTAGCCACGTACGCACACTGATATATACTTATAGACAAAGTAAATACTGATACTCTGAGATATGGCTGAGCGTTTCACATCACCTGCCAAAAGAGATCTTTTTACTAAATCCAATCCACTGAATCCATTTAACACTGTAATAAAAAATGAACACAGTTGTTCGAAAGCATGCGGTTTGATAAGTGGGCCAGAATGGATTCAGAACGTCTATGAAAGTGTGACTTCACGTCGCCATATATTTCATGAAGCTACAGCTAGCATGTCCTTCATAATATTTGGACACTTGCTCTCCAAGTGCTGTCGATGAATCTCTCCGGAGCTGTGGGCTTGATAATAAACAGTCATCTTGAAATCAAACAGTCACACATTTTTTCTCACTTATTTAATCTTTTTCTGAATTCCATAGCCACATTAGGAGAACGACCGCTTTACTCCATGCTGAAGGAAGAAATGCTAAATCTCAGTAATTTTTTTTTATTGTTATTATTTCACAATAAATCAAGGTTATTAAGCCAAATGGTGTATGTCATGTCACAGTCTCCCTTGATATTCTGCTAGTTCAAGGTGGGGGATATCCAAATGGATGATTGTGTGTTCATTTAAAAGCATGTGCATCAAAATCTAATGTCATGACACACCAGTTATGTCTGCCTTTGAATATTTCCTAGTGAGGACGAGTTAATCTGACACTAAACCTCTCCACTGAGACAAAAGTTAATATATTCCACATGGCAATGTCATAATTAATAAAATCTGTACACAAAGCTCCACAATAAATTGCGTAATTAAATAATGTCGTTTGTTTGATACACTGACTGCTTTTGGCCTGCATTAAAACAACTGTGCCAAGTGTGTTAGCATTATGTTTCTTGAACACAGCTTGTTTGCTTCACTGATGTGAGCTCAAACACTGAATAGGTCTACCACCTTTTTCACACTAAACTGAAAAATAAATTCTACAAATTGAATCGTGACCTCTTCTTTTTTTTAACACTCCTCATCACTGCTTGTGGAAAAAGGCTGAATGATGAAGTCCAGAAGATGTGGCAACTATGAAGGAGGGACTCATGAATCTTTGCCTTTTTTGAAATGTTTGTGGCTTATTTCATAACCCTTTGCATAGTTGGCTACTTCATATCAGTAAAGGGGCTTCTGGAAATCATTACTAAATCAATATTCTGCCTTATCTAAAATTAGTTTTTTTTCGCAAGTATCAAAGTTTAATGTTTGGTCATGCATTTAGTTTTTTTGTTTATTTATTTATTTTTCAAACTCATGAGCAGCCTTGTTGGTCTATTTTGTAGTCTTTACAACAAAGTTCTGCAGCCCAGGCACAACGCAGCTTAAGGCAGGTTGCAGAGAAAACATACCGACAATTTTCCACCATGCAGGCAGCTACAGTAGGCCTCATTGTCTCCGACTAACATTTAGTCTAAGAAATGCGTTTGAGAATGAACAGAGACGAATTATAGTCTCTGATCATTAGTGGAATTTGTTTTTTGACAATGAGTTCATATTATTAAACAGTGGTCTGTAAAATCTATTCCCGAGTTTCTGGTCATTGTATAGAATTTCTTACATTTAAAACATTTATTTAACTGCACTGCAAAAAAAATTAAAATAAAACACGCTTGAAAGTTGCAGAAAATGTTCAGTTAAATCGATTTGACTACAACAACCGCGACCTCATACGATGGATCAGAGGACAGCAGAGGTGACAGGCTGCAGCAACACTTAGACTAAATATTACAAGTGGCTTTCACTGCAGGATTTTTTTTTTGTTTTTCCACTATGCTTGCATGTTTAAATATGTATCACGCCAGGGCCCCTTGTCTGTGGGAGGATGTAACGGCTTCTTTAGATCTCCAGCATGAAGTCTGGGTGACAAGGGGACTTCAATTACTACCTCGCAAAGACCCCTGGTTAAATTATTCAGCATGGACAAGGTTCACGGTGATAAAGCCACGGGCAAATTAACGGGTGTGTGTGAGGGAAGCCGCGGACACACGTCGGATATCTGACTCGATACAAAGCACTGGCTGTGGAAATAACACCAAAATGTCCAAGAAAAATCAGAACGATTGATTAGTTAAAAGGATTATCAGGTGGACAAAACGCCAATTTGTCTGATTATTTCAGTTCAATTTAACTCAACATCGTCTGAGTTCAAACTGCAGGTGCACTGGACACATTTACTGTTTTACGCACACGTTAATAAAACAACAGCGTAAAATCTTTACAATTTAGAAGAGACACAATTACGCACGGATGTGATAAAAAACAGAAGCGCTTCTCTCAGAATAACTGGGAATTTAAACCATACGAAAAGAGTGGAAAAACGCATCGCATAAATGTCGTTTTATTTTTCCCCAATTTTATTTAATTCACAATAAATGTGACCAGTTGATCATACCTGGTGTTAGATGTCTAATTCGAAAAAAGGGCAAAACAGTTAAATCCGTAAAAAAAAAAAAAACAGAGGCACAAGCTTTCAAGATCAAGCCACCACAGCTCTCATGAGTTTTTAGGATCAAAGTAGGACGCGCTGCCATAAGCCGTGGATGAGGATCAATAAAACTTGCTGTGGAGAAGGAAAAAAAAAACGTTGCCATTACGGAGCCTTTCACACCGAGGTGAAACAAAAAAAGAAACGCGTTCAATTTAAAAAATAAATAAATAAACAAAATCTGAGAGAAACAGCGAGAGACTTTAGTGCAGAACACTGGCAGCTCTAAAGTTTAAGACCGCCACTTAAAATCTCAATCCTCTAAACGCGCGGCGCGTAAAGAGCAGCGCTTGTCTTTGGGGGGGAGGAAAAAAAATGTTTTACTGCTGGCTCAGAGACTGTTCACCGGCATTTGCCCGTATAAACGTAAAGGTTTGTGTTTCCCTGTGTGGACCTGGGAGCAGCGGACAGCACCGTGCGCCCAGATGCTGCTGAGGCGGACTGGAGCTCTCCTGCAGGACCGTCTGCCTGTGGCCGCTCTGATTGGCTGCGCGCACTGACAGCTCTGCACATGATTGCAGGAGGAGAAGCCCGACCCCCTTTCACTCTTCTAAAGGAACCATTCATAAAGTACACAAATCCAGCTCAAAGCTGAGTGTGGACGAAAAGTGAGCGGGAGGCGCAGAGGAGAGAATAACAGCAAGAGGAGATGAGTGGCCGCAGACGGTGTTTTAGCCTTTAAGCGTCCAGGACACGGATGGTAACCCACAACCTGAATATGACTCTTCTGAGCTCTGCTGGAAGTGCTCTTGACTTGGACTGATATTTAGCAGGCTATTGCGTTGCATCCCTATCCGTTTCCTCCTCCTCACACTGACGTCCATCCGCTGCAAGAGCACGAAAAAAAAAAAAAGAAAAAACTTTGATTACACATTTTTCCTGCACGGGGAAGCATTTGCCTCTGGCTTTACCGGTAAGCATTGGATCCGTCAACTTACTGCGACTCTCCGGTGTACAGCCCGGACCTCTGCCCCAACATGATTGCGACGCAGGCAAAGCTGGTTTACCAGCTAAACAAATATTACAACGAGAGATGCCAAGCGCGCAAAGCGGCCATTGCGAAGACTATAAGGGAGGTTTGTAAAGTGGTGTCGGATGTCCTGAAGGAGGTGGAAGTGCAGGAGCCCCGGTTTATCAGCTCCCTCAGTGAGATAGATGCGCGTTATGAGGGGATGGAGGTCATCTCCCCCAATGAGTTCGAGGTGGTGCTCTACCTCAACCAGATGGGGGTGTTCAACTTTGTGGATGACGGCTCCCTGCCCGGCTGCGCGGTGCTGAAGCTGAGCGATGGCCGTAAAAGGAGCATGTCGCTGTGGGTCGAGTTCATCACCGCCTCGGGCTACCTATCGGCCAGAAAGATCCGCTCGAGGTTTCAGACTCTGGTGGCGCAGGCCGTGGACAAATGCAGCTACCGCGACGTCGTAAAGATGGTCGCCGACACCAGCGAGGTCAAACTACGGATCAGGGAGAGGTACGTGGTGCAGATCACCCCCGCGTTCAAGTGCACTGGGATTTGGCCTAGAAGTGCAGCTCAGTGGCCCATGCCCCACATCCCCTGGCCCGGTCCGAACCGGGTGGCAGAAGTCAAAGCCGAGGGTTTCAACCTCCTCTCCAAAGAGTGCTACTCGTTGACGGGGAAGCAGAGCTCTGCGGAGAGCGACGCCTGGGTGCTGCAGTTCAGCGAGGCCGAGAACAGGCTGCTGATGGCCGGCTGCAGGAAGAAGTGTCTGTCCATCCTGAAGACTCTGAGGGACAGACACCTGGAGCTGCCGGGCCAGCCGCTCAACAACTACCACATGAAGACCCTGCTGCTGTACGAGTGCGAGAAGCACCCGAGAGAGACCGACTGGGACGAGTCTTGCCTCGGAGACCGCCTGAATGGCATCCTGCTGCAGCTCATATCCTGTCTGCAGTGCCGCAGATGTCCCCACTACTTCTTGCCAAACTTGGACTTGTTTCAGGGAAAGCCTCACTCAGCCCTGGAGGCTGCTGCTAAGCAGACTTGGAGACTAGCGAGGGAAATCCTCACCAATGCTAAAAGTTTGGACAAATTATGAACTGATTGTCGAGGCAGCACCGAGAGGGACATTTTGGGATAAAACTTAAAGACTTTTCTCCAACTGAGTGTCCAAGCAATGTGAAGAATATCAGTAACAGAAAAATGCAGCGAACAAAACCACAAAACACCCCCTTTTTTTAAAAAAAGAAATGGAGCAATTGGGCCACTGCCAGAGAGAAAGTGAAGGTACATTTTCAGATAAATGTAAAAACAAATTTAGTTGTCTTCTTTAAATGTTTTCACAAAGTGAAGAAACTTTTATTTAAATATATGCACAAAACCGTTAAGTGAAAGAATAAAATGTAGCGTGCCAAGTTCATTTTTTTTCATTATGTGACTTTAAAAAAAAAAGAAGAAATGTTAATAAAATGTTGCAAATTAAATTACAACTTGGCCTCGTGTTTTGACGTGTTTTGACAGCTGAGATGATCAGTAGATCTGCTGCTTTTTATGGTGTTACTGTCTGAGCAGGACGATTATTAAAGTGCTGCAGGAGGACAATCTAACCTGTGGTCAACACTGGAAAAAGAAAACTAAAACGCTTTTGCTTTTTTTTTTTTTAAAGAAATGTGCTCAGCCGACTTAAGGCCATAATTTACTTTTACAGTGAGTCACAGGCTCAAAAGGATTTTCAAATGAATGTAAATCAACGGACTCGTGCTAATATATAGGCCTGGGAGCATCTCTGCTTTCTGCAGAGGGCCTGGAGCAAAAAAAAAAAAAATCAATCTGATTAATGCACTGATTTTAGCTCATGCAGTGTAGCTTATATGACACATGTACTGTTCATTTTATTTTCACAAATTATGATGTAAAAGAAGACTCACGTAAATGTGGATTTGATCAAAATTAAACACACTCGTAATTTCACGGAGCGTTCAGGTGCATCCACGGTCAACAACAACCACCTGTAGGTCAGCAGTGTTAGTCCACGGTTTACTGCTCAGTATATTTAATCAGAGCACAGTGCATGAGTGTCATTTTTATTTTTGAGATCTGCTTGCAGTTTAAAAAAAAAAAAAGAAAAGCTGTAGACCTAAAAACAATAATTACTACATGCAAAAGCCTGATCAATTGAACGTTAAATTTTACGCACGAGGAAAATAATGTAATCTGAATTTTAAAAAATATTAAAACAAAAAGACAGTCATTTTATATTGAACCATAAAATATTGTGGGGTAGAAAAAATACAATACAGAATATTTACCCAAGTCAGCGTGAATACACAGTCTGATTGTAACTCCAGCAACATGACTTTTCCTCGACAGACAAACTTGCGAAAGGCACCAACTGTGTATTTTATTCACTCATTTCAAAATAATACACTAAATATAAAACACATTAGACAATCTCAAAGCCTGTGTGCAGCATTCAGCAGCACCAGAGCCCATTCGAGCCTGGCTTCTGTAAGTGTCAACTTGAAACGCGAGATCAATGGAGCTCCGAGTCTCTTACCTTTGGATCGATGGCCTTGAAGCCGGGCTCCTCTTCGTCCACCTCGAAGTAGAGCTCGGAGGCGGTGATGGACAGGGTGCCTTTCACCACCACGGCCGGAGCCACGAGCTGAGCGCTGGTGCTCAGGTTTACAGGCCCTGCAGGACACACACATGTCGGTCAGAGAACAAGCAGGACGCCCTGCCTTCTTCTCCCTGCTGGGGAAACAACGGCTGAGCCCTTTTTTTACGCAGCTCTCCAAAAGTCGAATTGTTAAAGAAACTTAGAAAATAACTTTTAAAAACACACACACACACCGTGGGCTTTTCCATCCTGGATGTGGTTTAATTCACGAGGAAAGAAACGAGTTGTGTTTGTTTTTAAAGTTGTGGCTGCATCTCCGGATGACTATGGTACAACTATTTTACATTTTAGCTGCAGTGTTGTTAAAGGCGAAATGCTTCAAATAATGTGTAGGTCATCCTCCTATAGCTGATAATCTATAATTAATCTATAAAATAACGACAGGGCAGGACACATGCAACGTAATATGTATGCGTATTGCTTGTAAAGTAAAACGCAGCAGGCCAAAGCAGGAAAACATTTCCTAAAAGAAGAGATTTTTAAAAAAAATTGAACTTTACTGCGTAACTGTCAAACCTGACTGTCCGTCAGGATGCATCGATTGCGGGTTTTGGGGAGAAGCTGCGTTTCATCTCTCATCAATCTTAATTTATGCCAGTATGACAATGAGAGTCCGGCTCAGGGGAGCTGTGGGTGGAAGCTCTGCCCGGCTCTGCGCATATGACGCATTGTATTTGCAGATGTGCGCTGCGGAGCTGCGGGCTTGATTTCCCTGAGCACCCTCCACACTCATGCAACTCGATGGAATAAACAGATATATATATATATTCAGTCCTCTGCCTCTCGCGAAAGCCCCGTGAGTACTGACATGTTATCCGTGGGTTGAAATAACATTTTTTGTTCCATTCACTCAAAGACATTCAATTACACCTGGAGCAGACAGCTGCTGCTTAAGAGAGGGAGCTGAGCCTCCGCCGACAACTTCCACCCAATTCTCTGTGTATATCTCACTTTATTAGACAGGATTCAGCGTTTAATCCCATTGTCATCCAGCTGCATTATTTTAATAGCGCTCTGAGCCCCATTAATGCAGCTTAGTCTGTTGGGCGCAGCCACCGCACATAAAATGCGGATTACACTGCAATCCGATTAGCTGACTATATAATATTTAATTAACATTATTTAAATAACAAACATATCAAAGGAGGGGGGAGAAGAAAAATGACTGGGAACATTGTGATTTAAATAAAATTCAGTCTGTGGCTTTTAGCTGTCTGATCAGGCTCATGCAGGGAGTTGGAGTTTAAGGTTTTATTCAAAGCAAAACTGCTTTTCTTTAATCTGATAATGTCCCATTTCAGCCTATAAGCAGTATCCTGGGATAAACTCTGCTACTGCTGGATAAAAAAAAAAAAAAAAAACATGTTTAGAGAGCTGATACTCAGGCCTGTGTGTGTGTTTGTGAAGCAGACCTCCAGTGGCAGAGACAGAAAACTGAAGATAGTGTGTTTGCAGCAGCAGCAGCAGCACTCCCTTAGGATTGTGGTAATGCTGCATAGGCACTAAGAAAGTGATGTGTGTTTATTCAGAAAGCCAGTTTTCCTTGTTCATAAGGAGTCTGCGATTTCAAGGAAGGAATCCAACAGGCTTAAGTAAAAAAAATAAAATAAAAAGAAAGAAAGAAAAAAAGCACGATAATAATATTACAGCAAAGCAGCAACATCAACTTGAAAAATCCACCACAGCCCAACATTAAAAATATCCAGTCCAGTGCATAAGAGTGTGATACACAACACACCATTCAGTGCAGGAAAACTATATCATTGCTTATGTAGGATGGTAAAGTAAATTTAAACATTCATGATAATATCTCTTTATTTGATGGGGACAGCAGGAAAACACAACCACGGAGCGTCAGGTATGAGAGGCGAAGAAGCTGCTTCTTTACCTATGACGTTGTCCAGGTCCTTGTCCTCTAAGGACGACAGAGTGTCGTCGTCTCCGTCAAGTGATGCCTCACTCTCCGAGTTCTGATTTCCCAGAACCTGACTCCTGATGGACTGCTTGCCTTTGAGAATGTCCTCCTCGGATGCTGTACGGGAGGGGAAAGGACCTTTTAAATTCACATTTAATGCACTACAGCATAAAGTCACAGCTATGGAGTAACTTTAACTTCAAACTGTAAATCAACACAACACATTTGTTTAACTTTATTTAACAGTGGAGTTTGAAGACACAAAGGCATTCACGACGAGAACCGAGAATCTGATTTTTTTTCAGCTTAAAAATTCCAGCAATTACAAGCAACCGCTGAAAGCAGTAAAAAATGACAATGAACAAGTTATTTATAAAATCAGATCATACAATGAGAATAAACAGTTGTGCTCTAAAACTATTAGCTTTAGCTCCCGTTGCCTTAGTTTAAACTACAGTTAGCAAAAAAAAAAGAAAAAAAGACGATTGGATGTAGAAATAAATGGTTATCAGCAGCCACATTCAAAATCTAAATCCAAGTATTATCCTCAGTTCCATTTTCAAACCTGCACAAATTTACAACAATTCATTAAAATGTGCCGTAATATGAGATTAATTAATTAGGCTAGATAGGTTAGGAATTTTTTAAATATTACCTGTATGGTGTTTTTTTTTGTCAGCTTCTAAAGGTGGGTATAAATGGAGTATAGTGAGTATCGTGTGTTTACCTTCTAATAAAAGTGTTTGCAAAGTTTGCTGCTCAACCTTCATTCAACAGTTGAGAGCAGTGCTTACTTGCATCCAAAATTTTCAGACTTGCAGGGCTACATCCAAACACAATGTGTCAGGCAACACACTTAATCCTAACCCCGAACGCAACCCTCAATGCATTTTTGCCCCTTTAACATTCATGAAAATAAACACTATGTCACACAAAGATTATCCAAACACAAAACAAAACGAGGGTCGCACACTGCCCGTTTTGATTTCAACTGAACATGACTTGAGGTTCCAAATGGATTATTTAAGAAAAATGGTGATCTGCAAACATTTACAGAGCCTTGCGTTTCCCCAGTGGTGCATGGTAAAGATCCGCAGACACGTCCGCAATACAGAGACCGGCTGGCAAGTCTTCCCTATTTGTAAACAGAGCTGGCGATACAGCAAGAGCGTTCACTGCTTCTGTGCACATCTAATCCGGCGTTTCTGGTCAAAGTGATACAGCGTCAGACCAGTGAGTTGCTGAACACATATCCAGTGGACCTTTTTTTTTTGTTGTTGTTATCACCACCACCTGAGATTGAGAGGAGATCAATTGCACTTCCTCAAAATGCAAAGCCATGCCATGTAGCTCTACCCTTTGAAACTGCTAGAGGAGCAAGGCTAAAAAATCTCTTGTCATGGAAAATATGCAGCTCACTGATATTTAGAATGGCCTTCCTGTAATTAAGCCTCCCTGGAGGATTCTTTAGTTAGCAGCACTGAAATTACTACCAGCTCCCCTAATACGTACCACATGCCATTGTATTCGCACCAAGCAAGTGGACAGGGGAATTGTCAGATGAGCTTAAAAACAGAGATGCATTTCAGCTTCTATGCGTTGCGTGCTCAGCGATTCTCCTCCCAATATGAAGACAGAACTAACGCACAGTACCAAGCCTTACAAACACAAACGCTGATGCGACTAAACCTCGCACAGGTTGTTAGCAGCTCTTTAGTGTAACACACAGTGAAGCAACTACGAGGACAATGATGACCAGTCAGCATGTCGTTTGGCCGAGTCTATTGGAACAGCAAGAAAAGCTATTTTGACTGAAGTTATGTCACTTTTTAACAGATACATAAAGGAAACGTGGACATAAGTGACAGGCTGCGTGCTAACTTCTGAGTGTTCCTGCTCCTAAAGTAGATTCTGTTTTTTTTCTTCTTTTAATTTGACAACCCTGAGGTTTTAGCGGTGTTGTGCGTGCGTGTGTGTGTATCTGTGTGTGTGTGTGTGTGTGTGTGTGTGTGTGGAGAATCATAGGGAACATGCTACCTCATGAAACTGCAGCTCAGCCTTAGTGTGCAAACATTTAACAGCTGATTCCAACAATCAAAGTGTGTGAAAGTAAAATATCAAATCATAGCATGCAAGTATTATATATTTTATAATAAAAATCGAAAGCGCAAAAAGCACATGAAGACTCTGGATGTACATTTACAGCTTTTATCATCAACCTGTTGAAATTAAATTATTTTAAATTACAGCATAATTTAAAATGACTACAAGGATGAACGATGTCTGCAAAAACCTGGTGTGCCACCTTAAAAAAAAAAAAAAAGCAGGGCCCTTCACCGTCATCACTCATCACACAGGGAACAGAAACGTGCATAAATCCCAACAGGTTACTCTTTTTCCAAGACCCCTTTTCCCCAACTGAGAGGTTCAACTACCTGCTTATACAACTCAAGGCATGCATGGTCACAGCAATTAAATTGTCAGAATTAACAAATTTGTTTTTAACGGGAACGCAGCCAGGAGTGTGGTCATGAGGCGAGTATTGATTACCAGAACAGAGACATTAGTCTTCAGGTATTTACTCTGCCACCTCTGGTACACGGGCCCGGGACCAGACCAAATCAATCCCCAGAAAAGATGGTTCTTTCCTGCCATAAATACATAACAGCCTACTCAGGCCTACTGGCAGTCACACACTCTCCTGTGGAAATCATCTTGGCGCAGCATGAATGATAACAGTTGTCTGTATCTTTAACACAGAACTGCGAGGTTTTCTCCATGTTTCGAGAAAAGATATGTGCTGCATTTCACTCTTTTTAAAATGGGATAAAACAAACCACTGTTACAATATACCACCAACTAAAAATGCTAATTTCTTCCCCGCTGCTTTATGACCATGCGTGAGATTTGAAAACTGCTGCTTCAAGTAGCTAGCAAATGAGGGTAAATTCGGGCTTGATCTTATACTAAATATTTTCTTAGGGAGTGAGGCTGCATTTTCCCCTCTGCATCTGATGAATATAATTACAGCCAGATATGACCTTTGTGCTCTGTTTGAAAACTCAGCCCTGCATTCTCATCTTGAGCTGCACTTCCGTAACAAATGTCGGGTCGACTAAAACAAGACGAAAGGTTACATCAGAAAATGGATGCCGTCAGGCTTCAATGTCAAAGAGTTATTTTAATGATATATTCCCATAGTTGAGCCAAGCAGTATACTCTCATGAGGTAGCATACCCTTGCCACAACTGGCCGCTGGCTATTTTTACACAGACTTGACTTTGAAACCAAATGTTGTTTGCAGGAATTTGTCTTCTTTTGCCAGTGATGAATACATACAGCGCATCGGCTGGAATACTTTTAAATAAAATTGAATACCAAAGCAAATACCTGAATAACTAACTCATGCAACTCCTTCAACGTACTCTCTTCTGCTACACAAAAAAAAGAGGCAATGACAGAGCAGAAGTGATATGTCTGTTCTCTGTCATGACCGAGCTGAAGGCAAAACATGGAGGAATTAGGATGGAAACAGAGTTAAATTCAGAGTCTTGCGGCAGCGACCAGCTGGACTCTGGCCTCGCTCGCCAGCTGCCTCCATGCTGCAGCCATTACTGCAGTCTCCTAGGATCCTGGGATCCCCAACACTTATTGCTTTTAGATCATATTCTCATTGACTCCTGTCACACCTGCCATTTGTCTTTGGGACTGATGTCACATTTAACAGGATTTTTGCAGGTGACGCATTGATGACGTTTTTGGGTCCAGAAATGGTCTTCTTTTTTTTCTCTCTCTTCGGAGAGAGTAAATGATTGTGCCGGTTGATGTAGGCCCAGCATGATTACAAACCGTTGCATGTGCTGGATATTTGCAGAAATGAGGGATTACATGCACTTTAGAGGAGAAATGCGACTCCTGGTGTTGATGCAGGGACATGAGTCATCTAAATACTTTGGTTATAAGTTACAGCGGGGAATGTGTCACGCAATGTTTACTGAAAGTTTGCACCAGAAAAAAAAGTAGTGGCAAATTAATGAAGAAAAACTGATAAGACCAATTCAGTTACTAAAGAAGTAAGAAGCCAGTGTTGTTTAAATGACAAGTCTGTACCTTGATGAAGTTCTGCTAAAATGCATTTGCACTTCTTCTTTAACAAGCTTCAAGTACAACAAGAACTCTATCTCCAACAAAAAAGGTTTAGTAGATTGCAATTCTGGCTTTCCCAGCATAATATTTAACTTATTGCTATATAATATTAGACATAAATCTTATTGACATTATACACCTGAAGCTACATTTTATTCTGACTACAGGAGCTCTATATTTCTGACCTGCAAAGAAAAGCAAGCTTACATCCCAAATGATTTTTCCCTGCAAACACAAGAATCTCTAAGGAAAACAATAGAAGAGGGAGTGTGAATATTACTTACCACTGATATCAGCCACTGTTATGCAGCCAAGAAAAAAGAATAAATACAATTTCATGTCATGTTGCTTATAACCACTCGATTCAAAACTGATTTTGTGAATAAAGCAAGCTAACGCTCTCATTAATTCAGCTTTGCATAATGGGAGGCAGAGTATGAAATTACCTCGGTGAAATTCAAATGCGGGTGCTATTTTACTGTGTCTTGTGGTACAATAAATCTTTTATTGCAACTGTAGGACTAATTTTTATTGCCTTGTACCTGGTGTTACCACCAAGCAAGTCAGAGAGGGCGTTCAGACAACAGCAGAGGCGGCGGACGGGACTGACCGTGTTCGGCCGCCAGTTTGAGCGTTGCTTCTGAGTGACTGGATCCGAAGGGGTTCCTGATGAAGCGCCGTCGCCGCCTTAAATCGTCCTCCCAGTAGTCCAGGCGCCAGAACTCCCTCGGCCGGCTGCAACGAGACAGAGGTAGCACATGTGTTAGCAATTACCAGCCAGCATGGTATAGCAGCCCAGCATTAGCACTTGGTCCGAGCAAGCATACATAAAGCCAGCATTGTGTCTGGAGGCTTTTTTTTTTTTAACCCTCAGAATCACTCTTTAAAAAACATTCACTTTAACACAAGCTGAGACCCCAAATCATTGTATCCTTGTTCCTGATGATGACAGTATCTTTATCTCTTGAGGTAAAGGTGATCCCTTGTCTTGGCTTGCTTGTTCCTCCTTCCCCCCTCTTTGAGGAGGTGAACTGAGTAAGTCAATGCCATCACAGTTGAACGAGCAAATGACAGCGTGATCATTTTCCGCACACTTTTGTGGCACGTGCTTCCATTCTAGGCTCATTTCAGGCCCAGCAGGATACCTCTTGTCAGGACTCATGGCTAGCAGGATAAGGAGAAGGCCATTACAAACACAGAGGAGGGGGGTGGATAGCATTACCAATATTAATCAATGTCTATAACCTCCATTTTTCTTTTCCAATTTACATCTTCCTTTAGCGGGCCCAGTCAGTAAATCATTCTGCTCTCAAGGAAAAGAAAGTGTTAACTTTTAATGAGGACTTATTGCTATATAGGACTGTGCGTGAATACTGTGTACCTGTCTAGAATTAAACATCACTTCTGATTTCGAAAGTGATTGAATTAAAATATGCACTAAAATATTCACACCCACAGCTCGAAGGCAGAACAAAGAATACGAAAATAGCGCCACATTAGCACTTTTTGTAATGCTATAAAAAATAATAATAATCTACCATCTAAAATACCTGCTCATTTGTCAATTAGGCAGCATAGAAACGCACTTTCTTGGAAAGGTAGAAAAAATGTGGTAGTGATTAATACCTCAGGTGGGGAGGAAAAACAACATGCACTTGGGTCTTCAGTGAGACTAAATCTGGACTGCCTGACTCAAGTCAAATAGTCATTTTACTTGAATTAAATGTTCTCATGAGAAAAACACTTAGGAAATAAGGAGATCCTTGTCTCGGGCTGAACTGATGTTGTAATGGAGTTGGGTCTAGAAAGCTGTTCACCGGTATATGTTCCTAAAACCGGCTGCGACAATTTACCGTGGTTAGCGAAATAGTGTAAATGTTTTCCATTCCTCTGTGGTGTGTGAAAGTGAAAATAAACCCAAATGATGAGCCGGATCCACACTCTCATTACGCACAATTTTAGATACCTGCTACCTAAAAACATCTGGGGGTTTTTTTTTTCCTCTTTGGGTTTCACAGACTAACCTTTGAGTATGTCGATCTTTGAAACCAGTAACCAAAGCAAAATACCCCAAGTCACCAATACCCAAATTAGATTGTCAAAAGCAATAAAGAAACAGCGGTTTAAACATTTAGAGAAAAAAATTTAAAATCATGACCAGGTTGTTCGTAAGTGGCTGCAGTGTATCCTGTAAAGGTTAAAGTTGGAGGAAGACACAGTTTATGGTTTCAGTGGCACAGCCTGTGACGGGAGAACCCCAGCATGCTTTATGTGATCTACTCTTGAACGCTGCTCTGGCCGGGGGCTCCTCACAAATCTTCAGTCCAACACCAATGATCACACAGGGGCCTCTAAAAGGGAAAGGAGCTTTACGCAAGAAAATAAATACAATTTCCAACCGGGTCCTTTAAAACCATGTATGCCCTGGCTAATGAAAACCATTGATTACTTGATTTATATGGACGAAAAAAATAAGAAATCAGTCTCAAAAAGCTGGATGACGAGTGGAAAGTGGCTTGCTGCTCAGATTTTCAGTCTGGACGTAAAGCAGCCTGCGCGGTGCATGCAGTTACAAAGTACAGAGAATCACGACACGAGAAAATGTTTTGTTGTGAAAAATTACACAACAATTTATATTCGGAGCTGGGAATTACAAGAGAGTGCATGTGGGTCTGCAGAATGCAAGTTGGAAAGACGCAGGGGACACATATCTGTGCAGAACCAGATTTCTCACCAGTGACAAAGACTGTGCTCCGTGTTTGCATGTGATAGTCTCTGAACGCAAATGGCCACTTCATCATCCTGCCTGCAATGGTATTCATCTATGAAAATAATTATCAAGGTTGTGCACGGCACACGGCTCCGAATCTGGATGCACTCGTCTCTCATCTCGTGGAAGGTGGGGATCTGTCCCATTCACACAATACACATTAATCCATCAGGAGGGGAACCATTGCCCGGAGTAATTAGTCACGGCATGAGGGGGACCACCTCTGCCAGTCATATTCATCCAGCGCACCGTGAACAGGCGACAGTGGAAGTCCTAATGATGGGGTGCTCGAAGAGGTGGACGGACGATGAAAGATACCTCGTCATCAATCCCCGGTGAGAGTGCCGCCATAACAAGAATGGAGATGTACAGCGCTATGCAACCCCCATACCACACACTGAGTGTGTTTCCACAAAGATAATAAATTATTCAGAGCTCATCCATCCTCCTAGGGCATCCTTGGCAGAATTTACTGAGGCGCCATTCTTCAAAATAACAACAATTAAAATAACAAAGGGCCAGCGTTGTGCTGTGGCTCACGCCAACCACTTGTGTAATTAGTAATTAGTTCGGTCATAAAAGGTGTCTGGAAGGGCTGCTCGTTAAACCCAAAGCGACTGTTGTCAGCTGATGAAAGTGGTGGCGAGACACAGAGGCCGTGTGTGTGTGCATGTGTTTTTAAAGCCTGAGCGATACTTACATATACATCAGTGTTTGCGAGCCGTACAGGAGGCTCTGTGTTTGTGGGTGTTGAGGAGAAAATGTTGAGCCATACCAAGGCTTTCTAATGCAGACCACATTGGCTTCTGATGAAACAGGGTCCGGAAGAGTTTTATGTGAGGTAGTAAATAGTAATTACCTTCTTTCTTCCTTTTTTTTTTTTAAACATCGTTTGGATGCTCTTCAGGACTGTGGAGTTGTAAATTTGAGCAAGTTTACCAACACGTAGGACGAAATGGGGGGAGCAAGAGTTTCTCCTTTTATGTGGCCCTGATGCTCTCTGCACATAATCAGTTAACAAAACAGTTTCGCCTTCAATTTAATAAACTCAACACAAACCGTCAACGCTGCCGTGAGGACATGTTTTACTGGTGGGCTCTTTAGGATTTCAATTGCGCTACTAAATTCTCCATTTACATCAAAACAGAGCAGGCGTCCAAGTAGATTTGGCATGTTAGGTGACACAGAAAACAAATGGTGCAATTGTGAGGCGTGTTCAGTGTAAAAGCTGGTGCAGGATTCATGAAATGCTTATTTGGAAAGAACAGCATTTAGAAAAGTAGCAGGCCAAGTGAGCTACATTAACCATGTCCTCTTCAATAAACTATTCCCACACATGGGTGCTGTTTACCCAAATAAGAAGCAAGAAGCACGCTTACGTATGGTCATGTGTTATAGTATCGCAGATGATGACAGAAATTACATTATTTGAACATGTCTTTGAAGCACGAGTCAGTAAAAGGTACGTAACAAAATGATATTGTTACATCACAACCAATTTTTATACATTAATTTTATATATTTCTTGTATTTTAAACATTCTAGAGTCATGACATATTTTTTTAAGTTTGTTCCCTGAGGGGGTACTTAAGGTTTAATGGTATCCTAAATAGAACACTAATCTACAATTAAGAAACGCTAAAATAAACATACCAATCCAAGTCGCCTCTATTAATAATCATGTATTATTTGGATTAGTGGCCTTCTAAGTAGTTCTGTATGAGGGTCAGAATTGCCTATTATTATCAAACCGACAGTTTAAACATGTTAATAGATTCTCTCTGCAGGTCCTGGAAGTTTGATAGCACCGCTACTTCAATGGTACTATTGTTGGTTAGCTGACAAGGACAAATGAAGGCTATCCATCAAGATCAGTCCAGACAGGATTGACCAGAGACAGATGCATCGCAGTTTTATTTTTACCGTTTTCAGTCTCTAAAAGTTGTTTTGCAACATTTGATATTTAGAAATGATGATGAGAAAAGCACTTAATTTCCTTCCTGTTATTTATCTTTTTTTTATTATTATTTGAAGTCAGCATTTTGGGAAAGTAGGAGTTTAGCATGGGTGAATGTGGAGAGGTTAAAAATATATATATACTGTTTTGCATAGGTTTACATTCAAAGCATCTGATGGTATGTAAATGATAACGTGACCTTTATCATAGCAAGCAGGACGGGCAGAGAGGATGCGCTTTCATATATCACTACAAGCGACTGCACTGTGGCACAAACAGTCATTCATAACCTTTCTGCTAAATTAATTTGGGTACAGTCAATGAGACCTGCATATGCACAGGAGATTTCCTTCCCTTGCTTATTTTATATTAATGCCAGGTCCTATTGGCATCCCTCAAATTGCTCAAACATTGCTGCTATCCCCAAGATCATTTTGCTTCCATTTGCATAAACCATGTGTTTAGAAGAAACGGGAGAGCAGGAGTAGATTGAGGATTTGTCATGTTGAGGACTGGTTGCTGGAGCGCTGGCTCTTTGTCAAACGGTGGCAGCGATCGCGTCGATGGGATCTCCAGGCTCAAATTAAAATGAAACAGGACCAAATACCTTCCCACTGAAATGGTTTGGCATGATTAAGTCTTGCGGAGGTGATTTTCTATATGTGCATTAATGCCTTTCCTTCCCACTCCAATGAGGTGTACAGGAGACCATCTACATGTGTGTATGTTAATTCAGCCCCAGCTAATGTTGTTTACAAGATTCACCAGAGGTAACGTTAGGGTCACAGACACGCCAACATTTCCATCTTATCCTCTGAAATGACGGCCCATGTGTAATTTTGCCCATCCATACTATTAATCACACAATCAAGGCATTTAATTTGTCTGTTTTAATATGAACTTAAACGCATCATTAAATCAGATCTGTAATGAAAAAAAAATATATTTAAAAATATCTAATGAAACAATATTCATATGGTTAAAGAGAAACAGATTTAAAACATCAATCATGGTTTATATGTGAGCTAAGGAAGTCACACATACTCAAACAAAGCCCTTGTACATTCACATCCTTTGGTTTTATCACTCTCGTGTTAACTCCCTTTTCACCGAATTCGCCGCGAACACGCACTCGCCCTCTCATTACCACGACAACATAAGCACCTACCACTCCTCCCAATTAACTCCAATTTATCCAAGAGCTTTCAAAAAGTGATCTGAAAAAGAAGAGATAGTGATATTGCATCTGCGCAACATCACCAGCTTGTGAGGATCAAAGTACTCCCATGGGTGGACGGCAAAAAGGCTGCAGACTCCCCACAATGCAATGCAGCCGAACGAAATAATGCAAATCAAGGCCTAATTACCACCAGCTTAGTGCGAGGCTTCCAATTAGCAGCAATTATACTCAGTGTAAATTCACCAACAAAAGCCAGACGATTACACACTAATTATATCAGATTTCATGGGAGGTAAAAGAAAAAGCGCTGTATTAGGACGGTAGTAAATATTGACTGAGACTGTTTAACGTGTTGCGAAAGAGAAAAATATTTTCATTCTTTAATTTAAAAACAGCTTTTTGCCTTATCAATATTATCTGAGCATCAAGTACATACTAAATTGTGTACACACACTTCCCCTGCGACAGCGCTGAAGTGGTACCATCTGTATTTTTGATGAAGAGTCACATTTTTCCTGTGATTTTGACAACACGCATTTAAGGCCATTTATCACCACGACTGCGATGTAATGAGGGCATCCACTGGACTGGAGTTGCATAATTCTGCCATTACTGGCCCATTGTAATAATCTTCTGACCTCTAGCTTTCAGAGCTGATCTTGAATGGTATGACAAATCTGAACGCGTACCCACGTTTCCAACACACCCCAAAAGAAAAACACGGGGGAGAAGCTCAAGGTCAGCTGAGATTGGGAGTCAGAGGTTTCTTTTTTTTTTTTCCACTCTAAAGCTTCCCATTTGTAACGCAAACATGGAGCCATATTTAACCTTACACCTCAAATGCCAAAACCAACTAAGGGGTCTGACGTTAAAACTCTTTTTTTTTTTTCTTTTTAAAAAAAAAAAGCTTTTTGAAACATCTGATTGAAAACTTTTAAATTCATAAATTTGGGTTTTCAAACTACACAAAATGTATACAATCACCCATCTGCCATGTTAGGCTTTGCTAATACTTGACTATGCAACAAACAAAGCATCCATGCCCTCTTTTCTTTCCTCTCTGTATATAAGCGTGTTGTGTTTCTTGCTTCACTGTGTTGCAGAACCACAAGGCTCGACAATCTCATCTAGGACTGTCTGCTATTCATGAGCACCTCCTCCCCTCTCTCCATCATACGGCCGTGCCCATTACTGCACTGATAGTTCAGTGTGTGTGTGTGTGTGTGTGTGCCGTGTCACAGGCAGCAATAAACAGAGGTCTAATGATAATAGCTGTGTAGTTATCTTTTTCTTTGAAAAAATACAAAAAAAATAGTAACAACAAATCTATCTACCCGCAAAAAAAGTCTGTTTCTTAAATTTCATATGCATACATTTTGTATATTTTAGCATCAACAGAATTCATATTAGTTGTATTGGATTGCATTTGATTGTACTTTTGTGAGTTTCCGTAACAAAATAGATATAACAGAGTATGTTGTTGATTTCTTTACGAAGCCTACAACAATAATAACGAGCCCGCTGAGAGTATCACATGTTCAAAGTCTGTCTTTTTTATGTTTTCTATTTTGGAGTTTTTTGTTTTTTTTACTAAAGCTTCAACCATTATGTGAAGAATGACGTGCTTGTAGCCCCTTTATCTATTATCAGCATCAATTATTTAAGATCACAGAGCTTACATATGGAACTCCTCTGGTCTGATCCTCTGAGGTCGCTGCTGAACTTGAACTCAGACGCAAGAGGAAAATGTGCAGCGGAGCAAAATAGGAGCTGAGGATCTACGAGTGGAGGACGATCCTCGGTCTTCACAATACTATATTCTCTATAGAGGGGAACATTGGTGTTTTATGTGTTCTTTTTTCCCTGCTTTCGCTGCACAAGAAAGCGCTGGATTCTAAAGATAAAGGCGATTTTTTTGGCAAATGTTGAAAGTAGCAAAATAAATGACCTGCTGGTCCCATGGTGTAATTACAGTGGCTGGAAGCATACCAATCTATCAAGAGGAAGAGGAGGGGGGGCTGACACGCTGCAAAGGGGTTAGTCAAAGGAGATAGCCTTTGACTAACTACTGGCCCCGGACAATCGATACTCTGCAGATATTGCATCCAGGGAGAAACAGAGGCGAGAGAGAAAAAAAAAAAAAAGGCCCTAAAAACTTCCCAAATGGCTTTTCATTCAGATATTGATCAGCACCCTTTTATCGTGACCTTGCTCCACCAAGGCCATATACTTTCTTAAGGGTATATGAAACTCATAAATCTGAGAGTTGCTACAGAATCCTGCCTTGCTGTGAGCAGCGAGGCAGGGCGGTACGATGGTGTAATTGGTCTTTCTGGGATGGCGGCCTTTTTTCATTCTTCATAACTAGCATTCCATTACATTTGTGAGCTGCCAGGAGGAGGAAGGACAACACTGATGGGGTAAAACAGAAGAAAAGGCTTTAAAGATGTAAATGTGTTCGTGTAAATCGGCTCCTGTCGATTCTCACCTCCAGTTTAGGCGACATGCTGTAGGGGCTTGTGTTCTGTGTGTGTGAGCA
This sequence comes from Stegastes partitus, assembly GCF_000690725.1. Classification (NCBI taxonomy): domain Eukaryota; kingdom Metazoa; phylum Chordata; class Actinopteri; family Pomacentridae; genus Stegastes; species Stegastes partitus. Next base: position 319,214 of record NW_007578201.1, on the reverse strand, counting down.
GAACCGAAGCATTACAAAAGATTGTGCAAAAAAAAAAATAATCATGATTAAAAGTGCCAATTTTAACAGAACCCCTTTCCCTTTTTTGTTGCAATTTTAAATGATCCGCTAAGTGTAATTTTTTTGAGTTTCAGTCTACGCTGCAACACTTAACCATGCTAACATATGGACATCATCAGCTGTTAATATGTTTCACCATGACACTTTGTTACTATTCCTTACAGGCCCAGCCACTGTACTGTATATACAGTCGAGGTAAATGTTATCATTAAGGCTATATTCTAATTCATATCCATGAGCCAGACCGCATGGTAGGGCCTTCGTGGCACGTTATTTTATGTAACTGATGGAACGCACGTCTGTCAAACTTGAACAGTCTCCCCAGAGATTTAAGGAACATCCTTTTTGCTCAACGTAACTTTTCTGCCCCAGACACATGTCACAGCGCGTGATTAATGAAGCGCGGGGTTTTATGTTAAACCCGTTTAAGGACTTCGGCCTGCGTGATACGGAGGGTCTCGTTTACAGAGGCGAACGTAACCGAGGGCAGGCTCGTATTGCTTGGTGTAGTATGTTTATGCTATATGTTTATGGCTGTATCAAGGCAGATGGATGATCACAACTCGAGCTCCGGCTAATTGGTTTTGAAGTAGTCGGGGACCTGGACGAAATGAAACAACTGTCTCTGGCTCGGATGGGACGGGAGCTGCGGACCGCTGCAGCTGCCAGCGCTCAGTACATTGGGTCATGTTTGTGTTTAGACTGCAAGTATTTATAAGCAAACAGTTCGAAAAGCCATTACCAGCTAAAAATTACCATTAAGTTCTAAACAGAGTAATGGACTGATTCAGAGTAAATCAATGCTTTAGGTGCAACTTAACAGCCAGCCTGCCTTTTGACTGTAAAACTGGTATCAGAACCAAATAATAAACTATAAGGGCTAGAACAACAATAATCACTATTTGCTTTGTAGGAAGGCAGGGTGCAAAAATGAGTCTAATTAGGAAATCTGGTTAATAAATCTGTGGAGATCTGAATCTAAAAAGAACGGCGATCCAGCCACAGTGTTTATTCCTTTTCCAAACAAAAGCAACAAAGGAAATCTGATGGTGAGATAAGTCAGCAGCTGCAGACTTTTCCATCCAGCAAACAAGACACGCTCTCGACATTTTACATACAGATTTGCACGATCGCTCATCGCTGTGGCTTCGTGTATATCGTAGCGAGAGGAAAGGATGTCGTAGAAAAATGCTCCTGTCTTGTCTTTGTCTCCATCTCAACTTTTGATCCTTCAGTAACAAATATCTCCCTCTCTCATCCTCCGTTCCATCCTTCCCCCCCCCCCTCGCTCTCTCTCTCTCTGTCTTCCTGCCCCTCTCGTGTCTTGCATTTCCGAGAGTCAGTGTATTCTAAACTGTTATGTTCTTGTTTCCTATGGTTATAATCTCCATTGACATGCTGGAGTCCCATTTCCTTTTTCAGCCCTGCATCCACAGTACCAGCAGCGGCCGTAATGTACAGTGTGTCCATAACACATACACGCAAGCCGGCGCAGACGTTGTGCAGACCTCGGCTTTAACACATGCATTACATTCAGTATTATGTATCATAATTGTGATTTAAGTCTGGAATGAAAGCATACAAGTAGAGATTAATCTGGCTGCCGCGGCTTCTCATGCAATCATTTATTTTAAAAAAGTACAATGTGAACGTAAATGTCCTCGCTGTAGTAAGCACGGCCCCATATGTTCGGAGCGTATTTAGGAGGGTGTCTCAGCTGCAATCTGGACGAGGCGGCTCAGGGAGGAGGGGGGAAACTAACAAGGCCAAGTAAGGAGCAGTGGTGCTAAAGTCAGATCTGTTCAACAACAAGAAAAATAATGAAAGGCATTAAAATAACTTCTTACTGTAACCAATGGGGGGTTCTAAATTAACATTAAAATGTGGTATTTAAATGGTGAGATTTCTATCTGTGATTTTATCTTCTCAAGTAGGTGCCACTAAACAGGAAATGGGATTTGATGGTATTCTTTGTAATCACAGTTTATCAGGATTATTTGAATCTGATGGCACTTGGTAAGTTGTTTGCTGATGTCACCGTGGAGACGATGCTGTAAATCAAATCAGACTGAACTGCACCATCTTAATAAAGCAAACGGATTAGCTGAGATTTGAAAGTTTACATTCTGTTCATATAATACCTTTAATTATAAGTCCAGCTTTTCTAGTGAAGAACATTAGGATTTAAAACACTGAACTAAGCTTTCATGCAAAAATGGACTAATCGTTTGCTGGTTCTAGATTTTTAAATATGAGAATTTGCATTTTATTTTCTTTTATATTTAGACATTGTACTAGAAGTCAGACAAAGCATGAAATGTATTTGAAGATTACTATCAGTGTTTTTCACACTGTTGTGACATTTCATAGACTTCATGATATTGATGATAAAATACTCAAGTAATTAAACCATCATCGGTTGCATCACATGCTATCCTAAGACAATAAGTTTAATAATCTACAGAAAATATATCAAATCATTTAGTCATTTTCAAGCCAAAATGGCAAACACTCATTAGTTGTAGGTTTTGGAATGTGAAGATCTGCTGCTTTTCTTTAAATTAAATACCTTCAGGTTCAAATATCTAAGTAATTTGAAGAAGCAACGTTTTTTGTATATGCTGTGACACAATTTAATTAATTAATTAATGAATATTAAAATGAATTAACAGATTAATTGATAATGAAAGCAACGGGTAGCTGCAACAATACAAGGAGCAGAGGTTAGTGGTCGTGAATAAAGAAGGTGTAGAAACTATTTATGGATAAAAAAATAAAAATAAAACATTGCTTACTGATTCAGTTTATACATCAAATAAAACGTATATGAAATGGGGGAATCTTGAGCTAGAAAAATTATTTCCCTATTATATATAGGAGTATTCATGTTGGATTGACTTCTATGATTTCCTTTATCTGTATCTGAAGAAGTAATGTTTTAAGAAAAACCTATTAAAAAATAAATAAAATGGTGTGACAAACCTTCCACAGTATTTGGTGCAGACACCATTTGATGTCATCTGCTGCATCATTAGGTGAAAAGAAGGACAAAATCCTTTCTGGGACTAGCTGTGAATGTTCTGCTGCGGCTTCTTTCCCTCAATAGTGCACTGGTGAAATGACGTAGCACAAGATAAAATAGTAATGCTAATATCAATAGTTTGTCCATTACAGGTCAGCTAACTGTCCAGTGGAACAGTTACAAAGCTGTTGGTTTTCGATCTCACAAGGCCGATCAATACGAGGGCATACTGTTTCAATTTTGCCGGCATTGATTTTCTCTATAACACTCCAACCCTAAAGCATTCGTCTTTCTGAAGGAAGGAAGATTTGATTTACTGAAGAAAAATTGGAGTGCACATCACAAAGATTTTTTGCCGGGCGAGAGTGTGACATGCCAAAAGATGGATGTCCCTTGGCTGGGAAGCCTCTAGCCTAGGGGCGTCCATTAGAGCAGCGCTGCTGCAGAAAATGAGCTGCTTATATGAGGAAGGAGGAGCAGACGGAGAGGAGTGGGTGCTCGAGGTGTGTGTGTTTTGAGGGGCTAGCTGTAGGTGAGGACTGTTCGAGTAAACTGGAAATAAAAAGGATGCTGACGCAAGCTCGCATCTGCAACTTGAATAATGTTTGCATTTGCCCCAAAAAGACTGGATGCATCAATAGATTGTCAACAACGGTTCTGGCTAAAAAAGTGTGCACCTTGCTTCTATATCACAGCCCAACCTTTTCTCAGCTGCAGCCACCTTCCTTTTACTTTCCCCGCATCCTGCATCCAGAGTGAATTTCCATGGTACATTAGTCAGCCTATTAGAATGCAATAAAGAGAAGGTATGAGAGGGGAAAAGGAGGAGAGTAGTGTCTGTCCCCAGAGACGGTGAGTTGGCGTTCTCCATCATCTGCCCTCATCTCCCCTCTCTGTCTGTCGACTTTGTCTAGGTGTCATATACATGAAAGATGATTCCTGACCCAAATAAACACCGCAGCAGACTGGATGCTCAGTGGACCCAAGCTCAAAAAAAAAAAAAAAAAGTGGAGAGAGAAAAAAATGATATCTGCCAGTAGTTTCATTTGTGGTCGTCTTGCTAGCCATTCATTTACTTTTTTCCTCTCTTAAAAAGACAGCCGGCTGGCATGTTGTACACCTGAGTCTCAAGGTGTGAGACAAAAAAAATGCACGGATGAACAGGTAGTCACCCCGTCTGACTGGCTGAGGATCTGTCTATGCCTTGACACTGGATGACAGACAAGGGCACAAAAATGATAGACACTGCTTTTGTCTGGTGGAAAGGATCCTCATTGGACGCTCAGTGATACAACTGAGGTAGAGTGTGAAACAAGAAAGAGCAAAGGATAAGGAGTGAGGGGGAAAAAGGGAGAAGAAATTGAATGTTGTGAAAGAGAGAGAGAGAGAGAACCACAGACAGAGGAAAGACGAAGCAGGGGAATGGAAAAGGGAAAATCACCTAACACCTCTTTCCTCCAGAGGCCAGGGCCGCTGTAAGCTGGATATTAAGACACAAATTGCATTCAGGCAGGTCACACTGTGTCAAAAGATATTAGATGCCTGCCGTGAGGAAACAACAATTCCCATCAGCTTGTGAGAAAATAATATTTTCATTTTCAGACCCTTTATTGAATGGAAACTTTGGGGAATACGTTTTTATGGTGTGCGAGCAGGCGGACTTGGGTTTTACACCCATGAAACAAAAGGACGTAATCATAGCTGTGTATTGTCTTTGTGTTCCTGGATTTCATTTTCACAGCTGGAAAAAGAGTTTCGTTGTGTGTATCCGTTCTTCCCCTCCCAGCCTTATTTACAGGCAGGGATGTTGCTGGGACACATGTTCTGTGTATGTGTGGAATAAGGGAAGGAACATTTCTTACACTGGGATGCCTGCAGGTATACAGGTGTGCAGGAGTGTGTTTTTTTGTTTTTTTCTGTGTCCATCTTTTCCTTTTACTTGTTCGGTTTCCCAGATTTGCAGCACCAGATGTTTCTCCTATGCCCGCATTCCACGGGCTCTGGTGCGAAGCTGCACCACCTGACCTTCACAGTAATTGACCAAAAATATTGATGTAATGGCACAAGACTGATTGTGATTTATTAAAAGAGCGGTGCACTCCAGGGCCCGGTGCCAATGGCTCCCTGCGCCCATCGGCAGCCATTAGGAAAACCATCAATAGCACAACGGCATAAAGGGCCGGTAATGGGGGACGTTTCTGGCCAGGGCTCGCAGAGCACAATATCCATAGTAAATGGCACGGCCTTGTGTGAGTACGCATGGAGACTGACGGAAAGGAGGAGAGAGATTGGATCAAGGGAGGAAAAATACGACAAGTACTACACCACATCCTGATATAAGAGAGAAACAAATAAAAAAAAAAAGGGGGGAAACAAAGGGGCTACAGATACACTCTTGATCCAACAGCAAACTAACCCTCGCCAGATGAGTCTCTGGAGAGTCGGTTCAGCCTAACAAGCGTGAGCCAGCAGCCGTCTCTCCAGCTCACCATTACACACTACCTGCACAAACAGCCATCATTAGGGAATAGCTGCATTGGATTCTGCTGCCTATTTGGCGAAACAAACACACAGGATAAGGTTCCCTCTGTTCTTAATGGGAGCTGAGCTGTTCAAATGGCTTTCATCTCTCTCCCAAGTCAATGCATCATTCAACCCACAGCTGACATTTTCACCTTTACAAATCTAATTTAATCAAAGTCATGAGTATTGGGGGATGAGAAAGATAATGATGAGATTAAAACCATTACAGCGGCTTGAATAATTTTTGAGGCTGAGAAAATTACATGCTAGGAACGTGGCTCATAAAAAACAAAACAGGTGCATCGTCTTGATTAAAGTCATTTCTACACAATGTTTCACTTAAGAAACACAGTCACTTATCGTTGCTTTAAATTATTCCGGCATGTGGGGAACAAAACATAACTATGATAAAACACAAAATCAAATGGTGATTTCTCTTTTTAAATTTTAAACGAGACAGATAAGGGATGGATTAAGCGTGTTTGTGCTGTAAAATGTATTTTGTGAATGTAGGTGTCAGCAGCACCTCAGAATCTCCCCATTACAATAAATTCTATGTTATCTTATAATGGTTGAAACGATCAATGAATGAAACGGTTCATCTTCAGTCTTGGTTTTTGTTTTACCTTATGGAGGAGTTTCCCCAGGCTCCGTGTTTGTCGGTCAGGATGTTGACTATCTTCTGGATGAGCTGCGTGGCCGTCACATGGTCGCGGTATTTGGCTGCTCGAATCAAGTGGTCGCACATTTTCTCTTCGTCTCGCTTCTCTGCCGCGTACTGAGCACAGTTTGACTGGAAAAGAGAGGAAAAGCACGTTATACATGCTGCAACTAAGGGTGTCATGAGTGTGCACGTTGGTATAAATATGACTTGTATCAGTAATAAGTTATAACTTGCGTCAACATTTGCAAATACAAAAACAAGTCGAAAGGAAGGAACAATACAGATGCTATAGCACGACAGTTTTCACACATAGAAACTCTACTCTGACTAGAACCAAATGAAAAGCATCGGGTCATTTCTGTCCTCGTGTCATGTTGATTAATAACAGTGGACATGTATTTTCTAATGCCCTCCAGCGCACCAAATCACACGATACCTACAATGCACGGGGAGGACATTTTTCTCTGTCTGAATTTGTTATCAGAATGGGCCTTTGAACTCTGCAGCGACGGTGAAACTAAAATACCTTCTGAAAATAAAAGCTATAATTTGAAACAGTGTTTTGATTTCCAATCTCGGTCTCACAACCAATTTTGGTTTCGTAGACATTTTGCACTTGCGGGTTACTTTGAAAGAGCCGTTTCAAAAAGACATTCTTATTGACCGTGAGCACAAAGAAAGCGATGAATTTAAAAAAAACCTGCTATATAGGTGAGGTACAGTGTTTATTTGTATTTTCTTCTGCATGATCTGAGAAAATCTAGTAAAGGAGCTTTAAGAATGAAAACTCATCAGATTATTAATGCACATTGGCGGTGTATCACTGTAACCTTAAACTACAGTCATCCAGTAACTACGATCCCAAAATATAGCTGGAACAAATACAATGCGCTTTCCCAAAGTTACCAGCAAAGCGCTTTATAATGGGTCCTCCTCTTCAATTTGACCGACAACATTTCATATCTGACAGAAAATCTATCGGTATAAATCACATTAGAGAGGCTTTTCTGCAGGCTGCTTGGCCTTAATTATCAATCTATGTCTCTTTATGTGGCTTTAAAGTGGGCCCTGACCTTCCAGCATCATGACCCGGGAAACAGCAAAGCGAAGGGAGTGTAAAAAGAAGGATCACTGGATAAATGTTTCAAATTTTAGACGAAAAGAATGCTTTGGTTGGATGCATGTGTGTGTGTGTGTGTGCGTGTGTTGGAAGTCCATTAATCTTGATCAGTGAAGGTAAAGTCATGCACACATGGGACGCGGAGGAAAGCCAGGCTGGAGAAAGTGACTCGGAGAATCCAGCGATTCTTGTTACCTTTAATATCAAATTATAGCAGAAGATACTGGATGCTACATTTCAAACAGAAAACAGTATGTTCAACTGGGATAGAGAGAGACACACACTGGCCAAAAAAATCCACAAATTTTCTCCACAATTAGAAGAATGATCCATTTTCACTAAATAAATGCTTATGTGGATTTCCATCATTTAAACAGACAGCAAGCAGCAGGCCTGTAAAGAGTCCGTTTCCATCTGCCCCTGTCTGAGACATGTAAAGTCTGCAGTACTAATCAACGGTGCCGGGTTCAAACTCATAACCATAAACAAACACTTCAGCACCTGTGTGTTGAGCCTGCCCAAACACCCAAGCCCTCCATGCCGTAATGGGCTTTTCTTATATCCAAAGCCAAAGTCGACTGCAGGAGAAAAGGCCAAATTCACAGACTCACCCCTAAAATAACAACCAAAAAAAAGCTGAACATATAAGTAGTGCCATTAAAACCCAACGTTGGGTTTGCTTGTAAGTGGAAAAGACAAGTAACTGTTAATTCCGGGGGTCATTCCATTGATGTGAAGTCAGAGAATATGCCAAGGTATTATGAAGGACTTGTTATGTTATTATGAAGGTTAAAGCGAATAAGTAAATCTCCCTGTTGGCACCGTCCCGCGTTCACTAGCATACAGGTCCACTGACAGGATAAAGGATAGAAGCTAAAAATGGGCATTTGGAGTATTTTTGAAACAAACTGTTCTTTCATTCCTTTCAAGGAATGCTGAGGAAACATAAGAAGTGAATTAAAAGTTTCTGTTTCCATTTCAATTAGAAACATGCCTCTTTTGGAGTGACTGAAGCAGTCAGTGTGCATATTTTTGATCAGAAAATAACCATAAAAAGAGACAAGAGGTTCTATTTTCCCAAGTTAAAAACATACAGCTGAGCAAAAAAAAAAGAGAAACGACGACAGACTATGCTTTGCTAGCTTCCTACCAAGACAGCCACCAGGGCACAACTTGCTGGCAGTGAGAGCGTTATGACTTGCGACACTGTAATCATGGGCAGCACCTTCCATTACATGGCCTGGCTGACAGGGTCGGGCAACGTGGGTGCTGGCTCTGCCTGAGGAGACAGCTTGGTGAAGACGAAATGATAATGGCTGGCATTAATCGAGTCAATTACACTGAGTCGTGTCTCCCACAATCCATCCACGGTTCAAATAAATAACTATGGATGTGTGTTGGAGTTTCGGGGGGAAATGGGCCGCTACAGAAGTGACTACAAAGTGGAAGGAACAGCAATCATCTCTAAAATCACATAATGGCAGAAAATAGCAACACGCGGAGACAAAGCATTAAAACACATGCATTATAATCATAACCGAACCTTATTTAAAACCAGAGAATAGCACGCACACATGCTTTCTGCTGCTAAAAATTGTTATTGTGGTTAGCGCTGCCACCCTTTTCATATTTTCGCCATGATGATGATTCTGCAAAAAAATATGCCAGGGAAACAAGGAGGACTGTTTCACAGCTTTATCTAAATGCTGTAGTTGGTGTCAGATGATGCGTCCCCTCCTCCTCTCGCTCAGCGGGTTGAGAGGGTTAACCAGTATAATAGGCCGGAGAATGGAGGCTCATTACAAGATATCAGCCCTATGTTTATCAATTAGAGTGACAGAGAAAGGTCTAGTGGTGTTGCCATGCCACAGTGAGCCTTCAACACAGCCCGCCTGACAACACCAGGGTCTCAAGGTTCCGCCGGAGAACAGGAGGAAGAAACAAAACCAGAAGAGATGTTATTAAAGCGCTTGATTTGCAATCTCTTGACATTGGTGGCACATCAGGGCTACACGCTCTCCAAGGCTGGGCTATCGCTCTACGAGAATCTCCAATTTCTCACATCCGTCGACAAGCACTCCCTGAGGGTTTCATTTACAAACGGGCAGAGAAACTGTCCAGAGGAAGGCGAGACATCAGCCTTGTCCTTGTCTGGTATCAGAGAATGCAAATACACTACAAATAAATTCCTCCTGGAACACAATGGAGGTCTAGGGAGACAAGAGGACGAAATGAGAAAGGAGGATGGGGGTCGCTAAACAAAAGTAGATGCTGAACCAGTTCACCAATTGGTTTCAGAGAGATTCTCTTGCACTTGATCTCTTGCCCTCGAGTTTTCAAATTGCAACATAAAATGTCACCAGGGGAATACAGACAATGGGCTGGGGAAGAAACGAGTGAAAGGAAGAGGAGGGGGAGAAAAATGAGGGCTTAAAAGTACAATGGCGAACAAAAGTCACCAAATGACAATGCCTGACAGCCACTTCAATTCTGAAATGATGCTCCTGTCATGCCGTGCTCCCACGTATTGATTTTTTTTTCTCTTCTCTTGGTGCGCCAGAGGAAAAAAAATAATCTAATCCAGTTGAAACAGATCCCTGCTGCTGGCATCAGCCCACTGCTAGCGGCCATCAAGGTTAACGCAGGCGCAACACTTATCAAAGTATCTCTCTCCTCCCCCAACTCCTCCCTTCACACTGTCTGTGGCTGATCTTTAATGGACTGGTCACCATGCTTGGCTGGCAGCCTCTTCATCTTTTCCACCCAGAAACCTCTTGTCTCCGCAAAACCGCGCCCTCCTTTTGCCACATCAGTCTGCATCGCTGCCATCTTTCGCGCGATGACTCCAGCTCGGCTTCAAGGTCACGTTACATGAAGAATCATACGTGTTAAAACGTCGTCTGGAGATGACAAATAGTCAAATGAAGGTAGGACGCAGCCGGATGAAAAATACACGTCCTATGAATTGGCTGTTGCCAGAAATTATAAATACAGGGTGGCGGCGCAGAGCTCAGGCTGATCGTGAAAGCAAAACTCCATCTAAAATAAGAATTTAAGGCAGGAACATATTTAGTTTTCTCCTGAATAAAAATATCTACAAGGTGCATAAGAGCACAGTGAAACTTCTATCCGGCATTGTGAGCTCACCTTCAGGTGCACCAACAAACGATAAAAAAAAAATCAAGGGAACATTCTTCCAGTGACTAAAGGGACTGTGTCAGAATGAAACAAAGGAAATTGTGCAGTAAAGTCATATTTCGGGGTTAGCTGGTCACACATAATGATGGGAGCTGCACAGGAGGTACCTGGGGACTTCATTATGTTGACAAGACAGCAGGACTGAGACTACTGTTCTCCAACCATCCTCTGTACCCCACTTCTCCTTTTCTATCTCCTGGTGTCTTGACTCAAACACTGACAAAAATAGGCATCCACCAAAAGAAGACAGAGCGACGCCAAAACATGCCAGCTTCTATGTTCTATGTTTTTTTTTTTAACAATAAAGTCAGATTATGTCTTAAAAGAACCATTGTAGTCCAGTTTAAAACAGTTTTTGTCATCACACTATGTGAATTCTCTCACTTGCCTTTCTGAATGTGCCCCAATCCTCACGGTGCCACAAAAATAGCCATGTTCCTGTTTTTCCTTTCATTCTCTTGACAACAGATTTGCCCATAATGAGATGCTCGGGCATCCAGCCCTGCTGACATGCTACATTACAGTTGCGACAAGTACATGACAGCAAGCTACAGTTGGTGGCAGCTATCAGTTTGAGTACTGAGAATGATGTGGTGTAAATAGCCTGTGGGAGTTGTGGTTCTCTGGCTCTCTTCTGTGTGCGTTTGAGTAACCTTAGTTCACCACATTGCTTTTGTTTAACACAAGGTGTCTCCGATTATTGCGCAAGTGCAATTTCAGAAGGATTTCAGGAAATAAACATGTAGTTTGTAGTTAATCTGAGAGAGGTTTTACATTTTCAATTGGCATATCTCTGAAGATAACCAGGCTCAGGCGAGGTTCTTTGTTGTTCGTTGATGCAGGGCAATCGTAATCAACAGGAAACATTTAAAAGGGTTGTTTCAGATCATTAAGCAAGTCACAGTTCTCGTGCACTATGGGGAGGGACAAAGATCTTTCTGTAGATGAAAATCATGCAACACTGCAATGTCCTGCAAGAGGCATGAAAACCAACGAAATTTCACAAATCAAACTAAAAAAGATTTAAATGGAGTCAGTGCACAGATGAATTTAGTCTGAGTATGGTTTGCTAAGGACATTCTCAGATGAATTAACAGTATAAAAGTGCAGCTACAAAAAGTCACTGTGGAGCTGCATGTGGGCATTTTCAGTTGTCTCTGAAGTTCCAGAGTCTGGCAGTGGTGTGTAAAGCTGCTTTTCTGCACCTTTAGCCAAATCTCAGAGGGAAATATTTGAAGTGGGCCCAGATATACACAAAGTCTCATTTTCAAACCATTTTTTTTCACTGATGAACAATAGTCCAGAAGGATGCAGCTTTGAATGACCACACTGACAACAACATTAGTACGCAAGTGATGGGGTGATGATCTGGGATGGAATATTGCAAAGTGAGATGGTCGGCCCCTTTAGGACCTCTGAGGATGTCAAAATCACTTCAGCAAGAAATGCGGTGTTCCTGACTGACCATTTCTAGCCGTGGTGTAAAAAGAAGAATTGTGCCTTCCGGAGTAAAGTTATTTTCATGCAGGAAAACAAACCATCTCATGCTGCACGAGACACCACTGACTCATTGGTTGCTATAGATATAAAAGGAGAAGAAAAGCATCTCAACCCTTTTGAGAACCTGTGGAGCATCCTTAAAACATGAGAGTAGACTACAGTACACTTTGAAACAGCAGCTCTGGGAAACAATACATCCGCAAATGAAAAACAGGCAGAAACTAAGCATAGGTTCAATAGATGAGACTGTTGAAGTGATAACAAAGGAGTGTTCATGTGCAGCTTGATATGTAAACTGTTTTATTTAATTTGTGTTTTTGTAGTGATGAATGTTCTATACAACAGACTTTTGTTTTGAATTCATTGAGACGTATTGTTTTGTAACTGCATTCTGCAAAATTTCAATTCCTTATCTGTCTTTTGCAAAAATAAGAATAAAAATCAGTGCATAATAGAAAAGAAATAAGTATAACATTTGCATATTAGCTGCACTCCTGCTGAGATTTTCTCTGTGACGCTCTGCACTGCCTGATGGTTTGTGATGCTTCCACAGACCAGTGCTATGATAATAGAACATAATGAGTATCAGCTCAATGTTAATGTCATTAACGTGGGGAGGGCCAGATCGTTTTACAAGCTCAGCAGAGGAAAGACAAAGACGCCAAGCACTAATTAGCTGCTATCGTCTGGCTTTCACGGGATCTCTCAGACAGTCAATTCAATTACTCCATATAACAGCAGAGGATGAATCAAAGGGGCTATATGAAAAAAGGGGGGAAAAAAAAGATTGAGCAGAACGGAGAGGAAGAAAGAATAGAAACGACTTGGGTCTTGCTCACTCTTCCCTATCTGAACCTTCTTATCTGCCCTTGTGCCCCTGAGCCCACCACATTTCATCCCTAATGAACAGCCCCATAAAAAGAGGGAGTTCGATTTCTCTCTCTTCCCTTCTATCGCCCGGACTCCCTCTCCTCCCCTGCTCCTGTGGAAGATATCAGAGTCTATCATTTGCTGTGCAGGGCAGCAGCATCCGATCTGCAGATCTCCTTCACATTAAGGATCCTATTAGATAGAGAACCCTAAAAGGTAATTGGATTTCCCCCTAGTTATCTTCATCTCTGTTTCACCCTAAGCCCACTGTAATAACTTACTCTCAGGGCCAAAGATAACTCAATTCTGTCCCACAGAGAGCCAGCGAGAGTGTGAGGGAGAAAGAAAGGGAGAGACGGTGAGAGAGAAAAAGCATATGTTATGTCTCTGAGGCAAACGGGTATCTAAATCAAAAGGCTCCTCTATCACTGCCTTCTCGAGGATATGAAATCTGACAAGAAGCAAACATAAATTTGTTTTTATGTATTGAATTATTCTCATTTCTGGGGTTTTGGTTGAGATTTGCTGCAGCTGTTTAACTCAAACAAGATTTCTCACATGTAGCACAGTATAGTGAGGGAGCTGCACAGCGTGGTCTGGAGGCTGGTGCTGCATTGCTTAACAAACCTCCCCAGTCGCAATGTAACACAATGACATCCAAAATGAGACATTGCAGAGGCCTATTTTGAGGTTTATTTCTCAGAAAACAATAACCAACCTATAGTGTCCCCACAACACATTACAAAAGAAACAAGGCTTTAAAAAAAAACTGAGACATAGCTGAAAATTATTTCAAAACCCTCCACCCCCACCCTCAAGGGGGATGTTTCATTGGCCTGTTATTTTTATTGTGGCAGTGCAAAATGAAACCGTTGGCTCCAGCAGGCTCAAGCAGAGCTTCTATGGAGGCAAAAATCAATACAGCAATATCAGAGCAAGACTTATCAGGGGCTCACTTCTTCTCAGAGGTCACTGAGGAGCAACTGCATTTAAGTGGGAAATTCAATTGTGAAACATAGTTTGGGACAAGCTGGGGCGGGTATCTGATTAAGGACAGCGCGAGGATTACAAAGGTAGGTAAAGTTACAAACACCAACCCAGAAATACAACTAATGGGAAATGATAGCTTTCTGTTAGTTGTATTTTTGCACTCAAGTGAGTAAATGTTCATTTAACTGATAGAGTTGCTTCATTTGGAAACGTAACAAACCCTGAACGTATTAAAATGAACACAGTCAATGTGCATGCACATTTTAAAATATCACAAATGTGACCAAACAGCAGGGTGGATATGGAGAGCTGGCAGAGCAAAGCAACTAACTGCTAAATAACAGGGCAGCGGATGCCTTGTCCTTTGTTGCCTGTCATTTGCACTCTCTTACACAACAGGCATCGCAGACGGTTCAGGTCGTGTTTACATGCAAGCTAGTATGCAGACAAATGACTGTGCACTCACTGAATGTTTGTGTGAGAACTTGAATTCTCTCAGTTCAATAGTTTATTTTTATGCCCAACACTTCTTATTTAAACACAAAGTACACATTTTAAGTGAATCAAGGTGTTGCGGGACAAAAATTTCAGCTTCAAAAAGTACGATCATACAGAAAGAAAACCCACAAACAGGAACAGCAGCAGCAACAACAAAAAAAAACTGTCAATTAGCCTTGCAGAGCTTGGGACAGTGAGTCTGTTTGTGTTCCCTCAAACTACTGTATGCCAGGTTAAGAATCAGGAACTGATGCTTTGGAGTTTTGAGAAACGAATAGGGACATGGTTACAATGAGAGCATGTGGCCCGCGGCCACAACAACAGGCCGAGCAAAATCATTTGGGGCTGTCGTGTGCAGACTGACTGCCAAGTCTGTCTGTCAGCCAGTCAGGCAACATACTTCAAGATGTTTTTACTTGTGCTGCTCTTGTGTCAGATGAAGGCAGATTCCTAACCTTACATGCACTTCTGCAAGAGCACAAATGCTGCACACCTTTTGATGAAGTGGGTCTATAGTAGATATCGGAAAAATCTGAATATCGCTCCAGCAGAACTGAATCATGCTCCAGCAGTTAGTGCTGATAATGATATGTTCGGATCATGTAAGATGATGCTGTGCAAAATGACTGAAACTTGGAGCAGAGTGAGTAACAAGGCTTCAGGCTTCACTCAGAAAATCAGTTTGTACAGTGAAGAGAGCAAAACATAGCAATCACAGACAAAATGTCAACGCAAAAGTTGTGCCCCCACCCCTGTGATTGACTTTCAACAGTCTTGAGGGATTCTACTTTACCCAAATGTAAAAGAGACCCTTCCTTGAACCTGAAAAAAAAAGCATCACGTTTTACTGCAAAGTGGGGGTCGAGGTTTGGGGGTGGAGGTGGTGGGTTTAGACACAGTCAGCCCTTCAGGCCAGCACCTCTCAGGTCTGTCTGCAGCTTTTAGTGCTGGCAGGTTCCTGAGAAATGAGGGAGGGAAGGAGAGATGGAAGAGAGGGGAGGATGCCATATTCCTGTCACTGGCAAAATACACCCCCGGCGGGAGTATAATGGACAGGATCTCAGCAGGACAGGAAATGATTTTGGTGAGATCTAGAAAGCAGAGGGGGAGCATAGCAGAGTTTGACTCGGAAAGGGGCAACGAAGGTTGCCCATGGGTCAGGACAGAGTCGGCCCAGCAGCTACACGTGAATGGCAACGTTTGTGCTGAGAACTGGTAGGAGGAAGAGGGGGAGAAGTTATGTTTCAGGAGCAAGCCTGCAGTTAGACTGAGACGCACAGGGATAAATTAACACTACACAGTGTTTGGTTAGCGATATGTGCCAAGCATGATCTCCACCTTCAAAATACATCTGTGTGTGTGCGTGTGCATGTTCATGATTAGCCAGGGTTATGTTTGAAAAGTAAACATTTATCCTCTGGGTTTGCTGTGACAGATCCTCAGATTTGATGGACAAGTCTGAGCTAGTCATTGAATCAGCTCATTTCTGCTATCAGTAACCGTCACTTGCTTGTTTTTATTACATGTATCCACAGACAAAGCATAAGACTATCAAGCCAGCCGTTTCTATCACGGCAGTCTTAGTATTACGACTCTCAAGCTCCAAATGGACTTTATTGTGTGAGCTATAAAAGCCCAAAGTTCCCATTGATTTCACAGAGGGAAATTTGACTTTTTTTTTTTTCTTGGTAGAAGAATTTTCTTTTACTACCTCTTTATCCTGCAACTTCCCAGATGTTTCTGATGCTGTAGTTACTGCTGAAATCTAAATTTGTAATCTCTTTTATTTGTATTTTTTGACAGTACATCTCTCTGTGAGGTAAAGTATGGCCAAAAAAAAACCACAAAAAAAATTAAAGACAATCCCCTATTATGAAATGTGGATCAGATTTGTCAGGTCAAGTGTGACTGACAACGGCCCTGCTGTCCAACCTACTCACCTCAGTAACCAACTTTCTGTGCAATCTCATTACCTGTTTAAAGCATAAAGTTTGACTACATACCACCAACAGTGAAAACAGCGTCACATGTACAGTTCTTAATGCTCATGCTTCTTTGTAATAGTTTGGGAAGTTGTGTATTTTGGCATTAGGATGAGGAATACTGGTTCCATTTGACCCAATAAAAATACAAGAAAAAGGCTGCAATCATATATTTATTGATATAGTTTGGACACACTTTAGTGTTCCCATACATCTAGAAGCAATTCAGTTAGCTTATGAAATAGGAAATCATTTCAATGGCCATATTGTACATGTGTCTTCCAGAACTTTGCAGCATCTTACCTCAAATTCTGCATGTTTATGGATGTCTTCAGCCCTCTGTCGGCTGAGGATAAATTCAGCTTCATTAGCCACACGAACCAGGTGGTCCTTCATGGTATGACTCAAAAGCCTGGGGAAGAGGTGAGATGGCCATCAGTATATGGGAATGTTATGTACATTTAATTATCCCAAGGTTTAAGAACACTATATGAATGTCAGTCACTTTAGCAATAAAAAGAAAATGCCTCCAAAGCTTGGAAAGATCCTAAAATCCTGAGAGTATCTACAGCACATGTTTAACACACTGATATCTAGTAACCTATGGAAAAACAGCCATGTAATATCCAGAAAATGCTGAAAAAGAACCATGCATAACAAGCAGAAAATCTAATTTGGAAACAAAACAAAACCAGATTTGTCTTTTAACTGGGGGTGCAGGTGCTAATTGATTTGTTAATGATATGCATCTGACAAGAGGGAGGATCTCTGCCCATGTTGCTACACATGTAGTCTACCCCCCTCTTCTTATCAGCGTTGATGAAACATGCATGTTATGTGTGTGTGTGTGCACGTGTGTGCAGGTCAAAGAAACCTCTCTGCAGCCCTACAGGTCAGGACTGTGCAAAGTGGAACAATAACAGAGCAGCGGACGGAGAGTAGAGGTGGTGGGGGGGAGCAGGCTGGGACTGGCGGTGGGTTGGGAGTTTAGGGGCCAGGGGATGACTGTAACCTAAGCCTGCTGTTTCAGCACAGTGCAGCAGGGGAGCGGAGGCGCTGGGGCCTCTGCAGCCTCCATGGCCCTATTCAGGCCCCGCTATCAATAACCCAGCCACTGCCCTTCTTTACAGAGCTAATGATACTATATGTGGACAAACCACACTATTTTTGCAATTGCATTTTTTCAGCACGTTCACTCAAATCCTGTGAAAACAGGGCTGTTAAATGGTGTTCTGTTAAGCTGCTGTAACTCTGAGCACACTGTCAAAAAACACAAATACGACAAAACATCAAAATATATTTAAGATGGACTGTTTGGGCACACTATAGGTGTCTACTAGTGCTGCAATTCATTATTTGTATCACTAATGAATTTCTTGGTCTAGCCAATGTTGGAAAATCTAACTTACTTTATTTCCCAGTTAACATATTAAAGTTGTTTTTATTGTCAACAAACTGTCAAAACAGTTTGAGGTTCATTTCTACAAAGAAAAGTACCAGGCTTTTTCAGACGTTTTCACTCACATGCATATGGCCCCTTGCTTCTTACTTGTTTAATTTTGTTCTATGTTATGTTACGTGTCTATTTGTGTCCATAATTTACATGTGTATTTGTTCCTGCTGGCCAGGTTATGTTTGCAAATGAGAACTGGTTCTCAAACATTTTTACCTGGTAAAACAAAGGTCAAATAGATAAATGAATTAAACCCTATGGCATTTTCCCCTAAAATAACGAACACTGGTTAATAACACACCAACATAGTTAGTAGTGAAATAGTGAAACTGATCAACATTTTCTGTTCATAGAATAGTTAAGAAATCAACTAAACATTTCAGCTCTAATAGCTGGATTTTTAATAGATAAGTGAAATTACATCTAGTCATTGCATTGATTTAAATTTAAATTGTTGAAGTAATCATTTTTACTTTAAAAGACTGTTTGATTCGTCTGTATTTGTGTTCACATACATGCAGACAGGCAGGCACAACAAATGAACACACTCTCACAAGTAGCCCTGACTTGACTGATGGTGATATGGTGACAACAGCCAACTCTTCAACGTGAATTACAATTCCTGTCCTGCACAAACAAGTCAAACAGCTACACTGCCAGTCTCATTAGCATTACTAGGGATTAGCCTCTGCCAATTCTAAAAGCTGAGGATCGATACCGGAAAATGTGGCCCTCTTAATCTGAAATTGATAAGACTTTGATGACTCCAGGAAAGTGAAGTTAGAATGACGGGCTCTTGCTAGGTAGAGATGGGAAAGCTCCAATGTTGCCATAATTGAAAAACAAAAAATAAAAAGACAAATGGCAAAAGACAGAGGCAGACAGAAGAGATGATTACAGACAGATAAAGGCTCGGCCAGAAAGGCATAAACTGACAGACGGACAGAGGGAAATCAAGAGCGATTTCCCAAGTGTCACAGAGGAACCAGCGATCACAGCTCCTGTCACCCTCTACCTAACCCCTCTCCTTTTCCCAAATCCCTCTGGGATGAGCAGGTATTGAATGGAGCCTTGAACTCAGAGGTCCTCAATCCTCACTCTCCTAAGCCCCAAACATTGATTGTTGTCCAGAATCTTGAATAGCCACCCCGTCACAGGGGCCTTGGGGATCTTGGGGGGCCTGAGGGGCAGTGATGTGATCCGGGGATGGTGAAATTGGAAAGGGGCTGATGGGTAGAGGTTGGAAAGTTAATGAAGTGCTGCTGCAAGAAGAGAGGACGGCGCGTGGCGGGTCAGAGTTACCTACCTGCCTTCGTTGACCAACTCGATAAAGGCGAGACCTGCATTCTTCTGGATGGAGTTCTGCCATTCCTGCAAGCAAACACAACCATTATCAATACATTACTGATTCAAAGTCATAGAAGCATGATCCCAATTGCAATCTGTGAAATTTAGCATGTGGAATTAAAAGTTGGGAAGTAGGTGAGTAACATTTGATTATAAGGTTACATATTTGAAGGCTAATAATAACAACAATAATAATTACAATAATGGCAACAACAGCAATAATATTAATAAAGTGATGTCAGCACCACCCTGAAATGTGACTGCTTTAAAAAAAACACACTAGTGCAAGAGGCACTAACATAAAACATGACAAAACTAGCTAGAAAATGAAAAATGTGTATAGAATTGGAAGTCAAATTATTGCTATGTTGTTATAAAGTTTGACTCAAATATGCATTTCATTTAAAATAGTAAAAATAAATAAAACAAACTTGGAATATATAAAGCTTTCCATGCTGTGAATCAGTGGTTTACACTCCGTCTGTAAGCTTTCCTGTCACGACAGGCCACTAATATCAAATAAAACCAAAAAGGAGCACTAACTGCTTTGGTCAGTACAGACTACATAATCAGTTAGCATACTAGTGAACAGGAGTGAAAGAGCAGTGCTGAGAGTGCATTTATCACACGTAAATACACAAATTTCTTCCTCCCTTTGACTAACGTTATGGTTCAAGGTGTCAGTCTAAACAATCCGACCACAGCCGTGCGCGACTTTAAATCCTCAACTTGGAAGGGACAACGAGAGAAGGGAAACTCAGCGGTCATCGTCTCTCATGTTCTGTTCAATATTTCAACACCTTCAACACAACCGTCAAAAGAATAATAAAGCAACAAGGTCATGGGGCCTGTCTGAACCTCACAACGCTTTTTCCCCTTTTTCCTCTCAGGGGAGATGGAAAAATATGCAGAAAAAGAAAAAAAATCTCAGGCTGGAGACCTAAACTAGTCTTTAAAAAAATCATCAATCACAGCTTGAACTCGCTACACTTTTAGCATTATTTAGCTTATATTAAAATGCAATCAGTTTATAAACATATCAGTAAATACAATGGGAGTGACAATTATGATCCACATTTTTCCTCAAGCTTACAAAAACTGTCACTTAAAAGTGGCCAAAACAAGTCATTTTAATTGACTTAACAATTCAATTGAGCTGAAAAATGACCTTTTTTCAAGACACGCAGCGTGTAGAAGCGTAAACGTTTTAAACTGGGCTGTCATCATCTCTGGAGCTGATAGAGGAAACTGTGTGTTTATGTAGACCAGCTTTTCAGTAAACTGAGAGAGCCCACGGGGACTGAGGATATCGGTGCTGCAAGGAGGAAGGAAAGATCGATTTACACGAATTCCTAATACACATCCAAACATATTTGTACGTGAGTGACGATTCTCAAAGCCATATAGTTTTCCCTTCTTCAGCACGACAAGTATCTAACCATCAAAACCAATCATGCACTACAGCCAAGACAACCATTCTTCCAAAATGTCTGCGTACCATCACTCTGTACCCAACTGCACGTCATACAGAAAACAACCTTACACTTAACCTCAATTCATAACTGCTTTTTGTTCTGCAGGACCATATTGGCATTGACCATGTTTACAATACATTCCAAATAAAGAGGGCACAGAGGGAATAGAAAGTCTGGGCTCGGGAGTGGAAACAGTGTTTTGGAGTTGAGTGCTGGCAGAGGGTTTTGTGGCCGAGGCCTGCTTCGGAGGAAGCATGTGAGAGTAGCCTTGGGGCCTTCTAGCTGAAGTATAGACTGTAGTTGAAGGACATTAACCATGAGTGTTAGCCTGTGGCGGTGGGGATATTCTAAACCGGGCCAGGCCGTGCTAGCTGGATTTCAAATAAACACCACAGGAAGTACAGCTGTAAATAAAATCGCACTCTGCGGAGAAGCAGAAAAATCAGTGACGTAAAATTTCCTTTATGTTATGCCTTTAAAATCTGCAATATTTTGATGTGAACCTAAAAGCTTCTTCAGCAGCGAATAAAGATGATGGCAAATCGACAGCTCGCAGAGGTTTCGCTTCTAAATTACGTTTGACGAAAAGCGCAGGAGGCCATTGGCATTTCGTGGCCACAGACAAAGGTGATAGCAAGACTAATGGTGTCATTATGGGCTAAGAAATGGCTCTTCTCGTTGAATTAAAAAAGCAATGACCCTGATCTGAGGGACATCTCAGAGTGACAAAAAGGAAGCAGGGACAGGTCAGTGATAGAATATTGGATTTTGCCTGCCCTGGTCAGCAATGTCACAGCTTTTATGGCTGCGATAGGGGCCGTGACCACAGCACTCCTGATGAGAGGATACAAGCAGCCATTTGTGACCTCTCACCTTTAACCTGACCTCCTAACAGATGATAGGACGAGGGAGAGGGCTGCTCCTTGATCCTGACTGGAAACTAGTCAGTGGACACAAATTTTGCAGATGAGTTAATATACCTACTTGGGGGCTACGTTTGGTGTTTTTTTTATTTTTCTTGTTTGCATGCGAAGGTGAGCATGAATGAAAGTTTGAGTTTAAATCTGAAGTCTATAAGACAGCTCTGTTTGGTCTGTGTTCCATGATGATGGCATTGAGTCTAAACACACATGCCATGCACTTCCGTCATTACAGCTGATTATCCATAATCAACATCTAAATATACCACTACCACTAGTGAGAAAACACAGACCTCCTGAGCAAAATCGCCTTTCAAACATCAGGCTCGCCACAACACAAGGAAAACATTTTCCAACGCTGAAGAAAGAAATGTCTCGGCTCTCCCGAAATAATAAATAAGTCAGTTGTGCTTTTCGGTGGCATCACTCATAATCACAAGTATTTGTTGATTTGAAAGGCTCGGGGAATACAACTTTAGATGAGACGACAAAAGCATAAATCCTCGTGTCAAATGTGGCAGTGCAGCAGAAGCAAAAATTAAAGAGGCTGAGAGCTACTGATTTTTTGTTTCCCCCCCTTTTTTTCCTGAAACCATGAAATGCCTCAGAGTTAAATGCAGAGGACTTTGTTTGCAAAGTAACAAGGAGTGAGACTGCAGTGAGACAAAAAAAAAGGACAGCTGACGCAAACAAAATGCACATGTTCAAAGAATTCAAATAAATCCGTCACTGGCTGCTGTGTAACACAAAGTCGCTTTGACCGCTTAAAATATCAGTAACAGGCGGTGGCAAATTTTGACACTTTGAATTAAGCGTTTCTGTCTTGATGACCACAAAAAAGAACAGACAAGGGAATGGTTTACTGGTGCTGTCTGACCTAAATGTTTATGAATAGCGACCTGATATCAACAATGACCAAAAAAAGAGCCCATGTGTGCGGATGAATAAGACAAAGACAAAACAAGAATTACTGCTGGCATAAACTATTAAATATGTGATTCATCATTGCTCTTTTGACTGATTAATACGGACGCTGAAGTAGTTTGTTATTCGTGCCGTTGTGTCAGCAACACTTGTGTGTATGAATAACTTAACACCGGTGTGTCTAGACATAAAATCCACATGTGCGTGCTCAGATGGTATCTGCTTAAAGAAAACAGACCCTCATATTGGTGTTATTGCGTGATCAAATTCACAACTGAAGGAATATTTACTGATGTCCAAATATTTATACTGCTGAGTCTCCCAGAGCTTCATGGACTCACACTGTCATGACTATACTAACACAGAGTGAGAAAACTGGACCTAAAGCTCCCATACCCCAAACAGACAAACCAAAAACAGGTTCAAACACTTGAAGTCAGAACCAAAAAGTACATTTAAGTGGAATACAAGAACAAATATTTTAAAAGTAAAACGTCTTTTATTAAAAATTGGAGTTTTTTTTTTTTATCCTTCAGCATGATATGTGGTTCATTCAGTTTACTGTCAGTGGATTTTAATAGTGTGAGGAGAATAAGAATATTTAAAACACCACATGCAGTCGTTTCAGCTGCAATTGGAACAGATGTTGAAATGAAATCATCGCCTCATCCAACTATGTCGTTTTTACGACTTTTCAGAGCGTTCACAGAAGAGAACATTTCTGGAGAATTTTTCAGAAAAACAAAACGCGGAAAGTGTTTTTTGTCTCAGTGACAACTTTGAGCAAACATACAGACTAATTTCTAGCAATAGCAACAGAAATATGGTCTCTTTATAGCAGCAACCCTCAAACACTAGATCCTATCTGCTCTGACCTAACAATAAATATCAAGCATTTGGAAAATACAACATTAATTTTTAATCCGCACAGGGCCAACATCTGAATAGCCCTTTTTAGGTCTTTTATGTCCGTCAACTCTCCTGAAACATCTTTGTGGTGTTGTAGGAAATGTTCTGTGGGCTGGTGCAGTAGCAGTCCATGGCCCATTGCACAAAGAATGTGGACAGAAGATCAACGCTACTGACAAGGCTTTGACTGAAAAAGGAAACTATAAAGCAGTACAATTGACCCAGATGTCTAAATAACGGCGGAAATGTGAAAATATCTGTACCAATTAAAAAAATAAGTGTTCAAGTAGGAGTTTAAGGAAGCTATTGCACAAGAGATACAGTAAATAAAGGTATACCCAGGGTGCATCTAATGAGAATAAACATTACTATTCCTGCAAAAGAATTCTACTTACAGAAACAACACTGCTGTCAAAATATGTCCTACAACAATTTAAGTATTTAATCCCAGATATTTTAAACCAAGCCCACGATTGTGTATCCACCGGCCTAAATATCTGTAGTACCATCTGTTCTGGTCGACAGCTCATTCAATATGTCAAAATTACTTTGTACAACTGTTGGAAAAAATGACTTTGTGCAACTCCAACTTCTAGGTTTGGCCCCTGAAGTATGATTGGGAATAACTAGATTGAAATGTCCTATTTCAAAAGTACATCATGTCCAAGATCTGAACTTTTCTTTTACTAGATCAAAAAATGCACCGAGGTGAATTTCCACTCCAAATCTGAGCAAAGACACCAGGACATGATTATATCAGCAGGACGGCAGAGAGGACGGCAGGGGGAGAAACATAAGAATACATTCCAAGGTCTTATAACAAGGGACCTGTCAGGTAGGAAAACATTGCATCAACAGCGCGCGTCTGTGGAAGAGGTTTCTGTCAAGAGAAATTCATTTATCTGAAACACAGTTATATGTTGTGTATAAATAACCGAGCGTTCGTGCCACTTGAAGCCAGCTCACAGCGAAAGCCGGCTGGGAACCAAATTAAAAGCCACTCAATATTTTTAGGAGTCTCCTGTCTGATTTTCTCCTCTCAGCTAGACTTCACTTCCTGTCAGGAAGCCCCCCTTGACCCCCAGCTCCTCCAACACAACACACCCCGCTGCCCCCTCTCTGCCTGCATAGTTGGCAACGATAGGGAGTCTGCAGAATTAAGTGCCAGTTGGTGTTACTGTGTTTTCTCTACGTCTCACAGGAGAGCATATTTTCAAAGAATATGCAGCGTGATATTATCCTCTGAACCGGAGAGTGATGGCAGGGACACTGAGCCGCGTGGCATGGCTGTAAAGGAGCACCGGAGCAGAGCGCAGGGTGAGGGCAAGCAGGGAGGGAGGAAAAAACAACACTTTGATTTTCACTGATCTTGAACCTTGCGTGCCTGTTTAACTGCGCGGCGGGGTGCAGGTCTGACTGCGAGGAAAAGTATTTTTGTCCCTTGGTTTCATCGCATTCCTTGCCACTTCTCTCACCTCTCTGAGCTCCCCGAGTGGTTCATTCAACATGGTCTGCGTTTGATCCGTCACTTACGGGAGAGAAGAAGAAATATGTCCACTGACAGATATGGATGACTATTTAGCAATTTAAACATGAGGCCCTACTTTCATGAGCAGAACTTTTAAAACAAGCAGTTTGTGAATACTTAAAATATACAAAAGAAACTATTGTTCACCTTGCTGGTTGTGTCTTTTTTTTTTACTGGCTCACTAGTCTTCCAACTGGTTCCCTCGTTTCTCAGATTATGCTATTGATTGTGTACAGCATGGCGACCGTACACTCCCGACCTGTTCCCTGACTGCAGGGGTTTAAACTTCTATGCCTCCGCAACTCTCTACTTCTAACCTGGAGGTCAGAGGGTCAAGGGTCAGGAGGAGCCAAGTGTTTGGGGAAGTCAATGTCTTTCTCCCTGCAGACCAGCAGAGAGGTGCCCATCTGTTAAATAGGTTAACTCTGGGAACATATGATAATGTGCAGTCACTGGATTAGCAGGTCAACATTGATGTTATTGAATTACAATTAAAGGATTATGTGCATCAGTGGTCACAACAAAATGCTGTTTGCTTAAATTACAGATCCAGCCAACAGTTGTTGAGGTATTTCAGTCGGGACCACAGTGGTGGATCAAATCAAACAGTCCACGTTGGTATTTCTGAAGCCTGCTAGCACAGCTACAGATTTGTTAGGACGCTGCTTTTCTTTTCCTCTGGTATATTCCGGTATCGCTGTGTACAATTTTAATTTGATTTAGTTGACAGCAGCTACAAAAACTGATTGGTCCATTGTTACAGGGGCATTGTTTCGGGAAAAAAAATCAATGCTGTAGAGATTTTAAAATGTAATCACTCAATCTGTTCTCACCATCACAAACAAAATTCAATTTATGGACGGAGAAATCTCACAGCACGTCGAAGCAAAACCAAATTATTTAAAAAGTTTAAGAGGTAAAAAAAAAACAATACAAGTTGCTACTTTTCCATAAATATCATAAAGCATTCTTCTACATTTAATTACACTACACAGAATGCAAGAGTTTGCTTGGGTTTTTTGGCTTATTGAAATGTAAAGAAGTGCACTCCATCCTATCTGGTCTTGACCATCATGAATCCAGCATCCCGCCACCGACAACACTCACTCTCTCTCCCTCTCCCCGTCTTCCCTCCACTTCATGTACAGGATGCATTTCTGATAAATGGCAGAAGGATGGATGGGCTGACAGAGGGGCCGGACAATAATGGCTGATCTACAGGACACAAATGCAGCTACTGAGAAGATTTATGGGCCTGTGCTCGTCGTAGACGGTCCAGTATCCAGCGAGATGATTTCTCAAAGCTCTGGTCGGACGGCAGCGAAGCGCAAGGAAAAGCTCTTTCTCTTGTCCCATCGCATTACTTATTAATCAGATGTTTTGGGTGGAAGCTACTTCAAGAAGCGCACCCAGGAAACAACACGTCGGTCGTAAATACGGCAAAGACAGGAGAAAACAAGTGCAAGAGGGAGAGTGAAACTGTCAAGGCAAGGAGGAGGGGGGTGCTTCTTTACATGCAAGAACCTCAACAGCTGTACTAGAGAGAAGTTAAATCCATTTAATATGAAACACCTTCTTTGACGAAGCCATCACATCAAATCTGCCCTAAAGGATTGTGTCTGGATATCAATCACACAAATCTCTCTTTTATTTACTTGAAATTATTAACTCAGCACATACAGTTTGCCTACTAATTTGAGCAGTTCAACTTAAGAGTCTATCATGGGAGCCATTTAAAAATGAAAAAAAATGTCCACCTGAGCATCACTTCCTATCTGTTGTCCAACAGACTGAATTATTCATAACAATCTTGATTTGTAGAATGTCTAGGAGGACAGAGGAAAGCTCAAACAATTAGCAGATTGATATTAAAATAATATTAATTTCTATAATTTTTTATCAATTTATTTTTACTGGTTTCAGCTTCTCCAATGCAAATATTTAATGGTTTTGCTTAATCACTGTCTGGTAATATACTATAAGAAACTTGAACAACCATTGTTCACTATTCCCACATTTTACAGCCCAAATGATTAATCTACAACCTAATCTGCTCATTAAAAAAACAAAAATCTCAAAAGGTGTAAGTTTCAGCTCTAAAACAGAGCATATCTTGAATAACTAACAATGTCAGGTGCAGAAACAGTAAAGCGTCTTTCTTTTTTTTTTCCCTTTTTGAGTGGTACTCTGTTACAACAACAGTTTATGATCATTAATCCTCACTTTGTATATTCAGCAGTCTGCGAGGATCAATATTACAGATGAGAACAAGGCAGCACGCCACCCCGACAGTTAATGTCTGATCAAAATGGTCCTTTAATTGGGAGCACTGTTGTACTTGTTTCGAAAAGGGGCACTATCAAACAGCGGTTTACAATCCCCTGCTCAATGCCAAGCTGATGTAGCCGCCAATGCAACTTTCATAGGATCCCTGATTAAAAACTGCTCTGCGGTCCCAAGCCTCCTGACCCTTCACCCTGGCTCCACTCCATCTCAAAGCTTGGGAAATTAATTAAAATTTCACAGAGATGGTATCACATCACATCGCTGATGAGCGTGTGGGGGTGGAGAGGGCGAGAGAGAGAGAGAAAAAAAAAAAAAATCAATCAAAATCATCTCCATCTACTCCCCTCCGCTGGTTGGCTTGAAGGCAGGAAAAAGTCGCAAGATGGCCACAGAGGCGCTTCCTGTGAGAGAGCCCAGCGCTTCCTGTGCCAGAGGGCCCAACAAACTTTGCTAAATAACGTCATCAATCATGGCGCTGGCTCACTCTCGCTGCCCCACAAGGAGAACAAACACACAAATAATTATACATTGTAATTTAGCCCAGAGGAAAGTCTGTCCCTGTTTTCCTCTTTTCCCTGGTGAGAAGCTGCGTATCGCCCCCACCTTCCTCCCCCCCTCCTCCGCTCCCCCTTTACACAACAATAAAATTACATTTGCATTAGCTGTGAGAGAATTTGGTTGGATGATTTATTGAAGCAATCAACACTACGCTGGCCAATCCCTGGTTCTCTCACTGAAAGAGAGTGAGTGTGTGTGTGTGTGTGTGTGTGTGTGCTGTGGAGATTGGGCGGGATAGCTTGGAGCTTTAGAGAAAGGAAGAAATAGCTTGGGCTAGGGACCAAAGGGGGAAGCGAGGCATGAGCTGTGCAGCGGAGCAATCACCAAGATTCTGCCTTTGATTAGATTAGCATTAAACAACACCCTGACAGATATGACAAATAGGTGCATTAGAGCCTGTCATTCTTCTCTCTTTGCTTTTCTATCTAGCTTTCAGTCCCGCTATTCCTTCGTCTCCGGACATTATGGGGCTCGCATTCCCTTCCCGAGTCCCACGCGCCCAAATCTATGCGCGGCCACTGACAGATGTGTAATCTGACTGTATTACCTTTTTAGAGAAGAAGCAAAAGTGAATAATGGGAACCAAACAGCATATGGGGGTTAAAAGGTGGAGGAAAGAAATGACAGGCGCTATTTCTTTTAAAAAATAAAGCTGATAAAAACAGCAGAGTGCAGTGGTGAGAGAGGTGTCATTAATCAGATGCGCTTTTTGTATTATTGTAAATCCTTGTTTTTTCATGAGGTGCTTTAAATGGTAAAGACGCACACAAACAAGGCCTGAGGGGAGTTATTATCTGCTGTCCTTGTTGCTGGGTGTGTGTATGAAGGCAACTGTTTGTGTGTGTTACACTATGGACACGTGTTTTTACCCTAAACAAATAACTTTTCATATAATATGCAATTAAAAGTAAACGCAAATTACACTGTGTACTGTACTTTGGTCTACCCACAGTAAAAAGCTTTCAGTCGCTTGTTGTCTGTTAATGCTAATCAGCCAGGCTGGAGTGATCTATTGACAAGCCCGATCATTGATCTGCCCACGCCTGCTTATGATCCCTGAATTAGTATTCATGAATCCGGCAGCAGCTAAATAAACTTGGCAACAAAACACCCACAAGACAACAGAGAAGAGAGGGATAATCAATGCAAAGCACCATCAAATCTACATTATCCCTCCTCATCAGTTTGGCCCAGGCCACAAGGGCCGGCGCTCGGGTCAGAGGTGAGGCGGACAGGTCGCCCACCCTTGACCCTCAAACCAATATTTGCGACCGTAGATGCCTTTTCTCTGGTTTCTCTGCCCCCTCTAGGGGAAGGGTGAATGTGGAAAAGGTAGACAAGGTGGGGTGGAGGAAAGATAAGG
This sequence comes from Stegastes partitus, assembly GCF_000690725.1. Taxonomy (NCBI): domain Eukaryota; kingdom Metazoa; phylum Chordata; class Actinopteri; family Pomacentridae; genus Stegastes; species Stegastes partitus. The sequence goes on along the minus strand of NW_007578201.1, from coordinate 290,024 downwards.
CTCTGTGGATTTACTGCACTCAAGGTGAGCCTGATAAATCAGACTGGGTGGAAAAGCAGAGGACGGGGGTAAGAAGAGATAAAGATGCCAGACTTGCCTGTGAACACAGAAGCATGACGAGCTCCACCACTGAGCTGCTGGACTTCATACACACCAGGCCTGGGGAAATGCAAAAGAAAGGGAGTCAGAGAGCAATGCACGTTGGACAAATAAACACTTCTTTTTTTGTATGTTGTATTTCGTGGAGTTTCCTGGACTACTTGTGAAAACATATACATGCAGTTACACGCACACAAACCGACAGGGATTACCTAATCCTGTGCCATCTGCAAGGGAGCACATAGTATTGATGGGCCTAATGAGCCGACATGATGTTACTGTAAACTAATACATATTTGGGCCTTGTATTACAGGCCTGACTTGGCCAGCATATGTCCCATTGATCCCTAATGGCAAGCCCTGGGCTTTCAGAGGGCAGGGGGCCACCAGAGTGTCCAGAGTCTGCAGCAGAGGCACAGACGGGAACGAGGCAGAGTAGCCTTTGGTCTTTCCGTTGCTCTTCATATGATACAGAGACAAATGCACCATCACACTCACATACATGCACCGACACACACATGCATGTACACACTGCCCTCCCCTGCCTTTTTTTCAGGCCCCCCTGCAGCTATCAATCAACTTTCCATTTTGTTTGCTGGCAGCAGACATCCCAAACACTGCTATTAGTGGCCTGGCCTCTGACCTGGCCCCTGGAAACCTTCAGCACGACTACCAGCTCTTGGCTCCACGCACACCAATCACAGTATTGGATTAACAACAGTCTGGAGATGTAACTGCATTTAAATAAAGTGTGCCGCATCCTTGAGGTCACTTTTCCAAAAAATTGTAATGAGTTGTTATGATTTGGTACTCACTGGTGCCCTCAATTAGGAGCTCTTGTCCATGGCTGCCCAGCAGGGTGCGAGAGAGGAAAGGGGCAAAGTCCACAAAGATCTCCCTCAGCAGAGGAGCTGCCTTTTCAAGAGCATGTTCCAGACGCTCTGAGATACTAAAAATGACAAGATCCAAACAGCAAACAAACAGAGTTGATGTTGAGTAGAATTAAATTGTCTGCAACTCCAAAGTAAATACAGGAAAAGCTGCAACACATGTTTTAAAATATAACATCAGCAAAATATCTGTTTTTAATATGAGGGAGGGAAATGGAAGGACCAAAGCAATAATCAGTGGATATGCATAAATAACTGATTGTGTATGCTCATGTGCATAAACAGCTGATAGTGCATGTGTGCAAGAGGGAGAGAGAGAGAGAGAGAGAGAGAGAGAGAGAGAGAGAGAGAGAGAGAAAAGAAGATGAATCACCTCATATTGGGGGCTGTGTTCTGGGTCACAGGGGAGAGTGGGGGGACAGATGGCAAGCTTGCGCTGGCTGGAACCTGGCCGCCTGCTGCAGGGAGAAACCAAAGAACTCTGTTATTAGTCTGGATGTTGGACAAGAATGAGGCGCGCACACACGCAAACACACAAAAAAACACACACCGCCATACATTATACGGCCAGGGTCGCACCATAAACCTGTGTGGAAACATGCCTCTTATGAAGTAATACAATGGTCTCCATTCAAATGTAAGGAATAGGGGGGATTTATGGTCGGATAGGGCAAGTGGGGGTACAAGTATAATTTTATGGTTAGATAGCGGATGATGTACTCCGAGCACAATATGTCTTCCTTATCAACTTACAATGCATTGGTTTTCAGAAATAAAACCTGTAAATTGTGTACTGAAAAGATGGGAACCCTCCATTGTCAGCTGGAGTCATACATTAAGCAGTGTGATTATTTTTGGATGGACACAACACTCAAAAAAAAATATTCTCAGTATTACACCTGTGTTGGAATGTACCATGCTATTAAAAAAAAAAAAAAGACGACTATTTTTTAAATTGTTTTTCCTCATTAAGTCATTACATACCAATTTACCCCACTGGGCTGTTTTTGTGACTGTTTCATTATACAACTAAAAGGTGCTTTACGACTTCATTCTGGAAACAGAGGCACACGAGGTACAAAGTCCGCGTGTGATTGATCTGGCAGTAAATTCACTTCCCTGTGGCTCATAAATAAGCTAATGCCCAGCTGAATATGGAGGAGGGGGATTCCTCTGGTGTTTCAGCGGGCTTGTTTTTCCAGCCAGGACAGTCTCCGAGCAGGGATAACTCTTCAGGAATGACACACAGTGCAATGTGCGCAGGAATGTGTGTGCGCGCGCGTGTGTGTGTGTATGTGTGCGTGCATGTAAGGTGTTAAACAGCGCCATGTGGGCCTGGTGAGAGTATCCCTCTCGAGCTGAAGTAGCTCCTTCAAATAAGGGAAGTAAATGAATGTCTCCATTAATCCTCCCACTGCCCCACTAAAACACACACGCACTCACAAAGCATATTTACTCAACACTGCTCACTGACTCCGAGCAGCCTATGCATACAGCTGAAGTTATTATTTACAAGCACACGCAGACACAAACACACACACACACATTCCCCAACCTGATTCTATAGTAAATGTCCTAAAACATACAAATCCTCATTCTCATGTCAAACCCTCCTTTCTTAAACACACACAGACTCCTCAAAGAAAAAACATTACGCTTTTACACGATTTCACACGTGTAGAAAGGTGACAAAAAAAAAAAGCTGCTGACGCTCTGATTTATTGTCAGGTCTGAATCGGTGAATAACAGTTAGTGTGCTCATAAACGAGCAAAAAAAAAAGAAAGTTCGGCTTTAATATGTTATTTTATTCGTCTACCTTAATTCCTCCTTGGATGGTTACGGTACATACCACATGATTGCAAAGTTCATGGTTTGATTTTTAGCTGGCTGCACCTTGGTTGTATGTCAAAACCTCCTCGCTCTCTCTCTCTGTCTCTCTCTCTCTCTCTCTCCCAGCATTTCCACTACAACTATCAATAAAGGCCTAAATGCCAAAACACACTAAGAAATAAAGAGATTACTGTAAAATTCCTTATTAGTTTTATTTTTGAAATATGTTTTATTTTAGTTTTTAAAGAATGAATTAGTGTTTCTCTGTGCTGTCATCTCTAGGCTTAGGTAACTGGATTACATTGTGCAAACACAATATTAGCCCGCTAGACACACAGAGCAGCAAAAATCTCTAAATAAATATTGACTTTTTCTTAGCAGACTCATCCAGGCTGAGACTTAGCTGCCCTCTACCACTCCAATATTAGAGTGTGTGTGTGTGTGGCTGTGTGTGTGTGAGTGTGCTCACCAGCTGCAGAGTCTGCAGAGGTGCTCTGGGAGGCGTCGCCAGAAGATACCACGGCGACGCTGTCTATAGGCGTCCCGCTGGACACGGAGGCGGCAGCAGCAGCAGCAGTGGCTGTCAGGACAGGGGTGGAGGTGCTTGGAGACGGCATCATGCCCGCCTTCTTGGGAGCAACGATGACACTTCTGTAGAGGGAAGAACCGAATTATTAATTTATTGTCACCCTGACAAAACTACTGTAAGAAAATGCTGACGGTGACAATTTACAGCAAGCCTCGCAAGACTTGTGTACACGGCACGTCTGGAACAACACCGACCCTGCCGACTTGCAAGAGTTATTACAGGACCGCTCTGACAAAAAATATTTTTAAATAGTCACATTTATGTGGCCACAAGAAACAGGACACCGACTGTCTTTCATATCGATTACGATGGTAATTGTTTATCAAGACACTTTTAGTTTTGATGAAATACATGAGCACTGAGGAAAACATATTGTTGTTTTGGGCACACACAAATAGGCATTACTTTGAGAAAACTTAGGAAAATGAGACCACTAAATCCAGTTTGGCTCAAGTCAGGTTTCAATGGACATACTTCAAGTACAAGAATTAAAAATGATATGAATATATGTGTATGTTAATAAGCATTTGGGCACAAGTGGTTTCATTCCTAACCACTTGGCAATTGGGTTGCCTCAAAAAAAAAAAAAAAAAAAAGATGCATTATATATATTTTATATTTGAAGTGAAACATACACCTAATATAGTCTGACTTTTATATGAATCCCACTATAATGCCTCCCATTTGGTGAGAATACCACAGCAATGGGCTTTATAATACAAACACGATTCTAGAAATCCCTTTGTATAAAACTGTGTAAACCTTCCTCGTGTATCTGTTCAAAATTTTGCATAACACAATTTAGAATTTTAAAAGATGCCAAATTTTGATGCTCAAAACTTCTCATACATTGGTCTAGGTTTATTTAAGCTTTACATCCACAACTGGATTAGTAAGATAACATAATTTGTAGAGTTCACATCACTGCTGAAACTAATCATTTTAAAATTTAAAACCGAGCTATGCTAAGGCAATGATCCTGACTTTAAGACTCAAACAGCAAAATATAAGTGTCACAGAACTACACTCTTCAAACCTCACCATTTATCAGTGTATAGAAATCCCTGACAGATTTAATTTGGACGTACAGTTTATCTACGTAACAATGATGCTGCCTCTTGAAGGCTCTCTCTAAAGTAACAGGAAGTGTTTCTCACAGTGATGCGGTACGAGTAAGTGGAGTTCAATTCCCATCCGGCGAACAGCAGATGGGAGGTTAGCAGCATGCAGATAAGCTGTCAGTTTAGACCAGGGCTCTGACAGACCACTGGCCATATCAAAGAGAGCCTGGCCCTGCTTATCAGTGCTGACACAGGGGGAAGCAGGGTCTAATCACTGGCTACTGCTCCCTCTCAGAAACACAAACCAATGCAGGCTTACCAAGATATGCAAGGATTCATCAAATTCACAAATTTGAACACACGTGGAAAAGCACAGGCACAAACAGACAGAAGAGCGAACATACATTCCTGCGTGTTCCCAGAGTCAGTGTGTTCGTACTTTCACACACACACACACACACGAGAGGACAGTTGGGTCTGGCTTCCTGTGGTGCAGACAGATACCTGGCTGCGGTATCAAAGGCTGCTCTCAGCTGATTTAAGGCAGCTGATCAGATCTATTAAAAGTTACTGTGAATGTTAAACCCTGACAGCTGAGCTTTCCTCTGAGTGAAAATAATAGAGCTGCATTGCAATCCCAGCGGCTTGACGGTGGTGTTTAAAATACAAACGCATACTGCGAAGGTCCATAGCGACACATAAAAACTGAAGTACTGATGGATAAGAGAATAACATCAGTATTGATAGCCAGACAGGGCGGAGATAAAATATCTGGCAACTTTTTTTTTTTCTTCTGCTCAGATAGTGGGTGGACTGGATGGTGGTATCAGGGAGCAAGGGCGGCGCTGACATGAAGCACCGCGGGTGTCAACAGCGGTGGAGATGGGACGGAGAGACAGAGGACCCCTGGTGTGTGGAGGCTGGAAGTGTGTGTGTGTGTGTGTGTGACTGCGTCCACAAATATTTTAATACATGCATATGAGTGTACAAATAGATGCATGAGTGTGTAGGAGTCTGCCAGTGAACATGCCCGTGTATGTGTTTGGCCTTCCATCTGTTCCTCAGCAAAAGGCCCAGTGAATTATTCAGCAGGTCATTAGCCACACTTATCATGAGTGGGCCGCCCCAGTCGATTAATCAGCCGTCAGCGGCCCCACTCAACCCACAAGCAGAAGCCCAGGGCAGAGAGTGTGTGTGTGGTGTGTGTGTGTGTTGGGCTGAGGCTGAATTATTTAAGGGCTTTAACCTACAATGGATAAGTGCAGTAAACAATGTGATTCCGGTAATCTCTGCTATTTCAGGTAAAACAAGCGTGAGAATGTGTAACAAAATGTCTGTGGTGCGAGTGCGCATAAAAACACCATTCCCGAAAGTTTAACTTGAGAGTGACGTGAGGAAGGAGAATGCACACTTTAAGCACAGCTTTGATCCCCTCTTGGTTCAGGCGGCCCTGTGCTAACGAATGTTAAAATAGCATTCATTGATCATACACACAGATATTTATGCTACTTTTAAATCAATTCCAATAAAGTCCACAACACCGAGCTGTGATCGGAGGATGATGGTCGGCATAGGATGGACATTACCTTGGTGACATAAGAGATTCATGAGTAGAGCAATTGGGACCTAGGTGCCCTCAAAAAATAAGAATAACAGAATCTCAATGTGTTTTTGTATGTATGTGCAAGAAGATTGCACTATATGCACACTTAAAATTTCCCCACTGCGGGATCAATAAAGATTTAATCTATCCATCTATGTATTTATCTATGTATGTATTTATCTATGTATGTATCTATCTATCCATGTATGTATGTATCTATCTATCTATTTATCTATATGCGGATATGCACGCAAGGTGTTGGAAATGCAGTGGTTGGATGTGATTAATTTGGAGTAAGAGGCAGCTAGAAAGTGTGGGCAAAGGCAGAAAATGTTGTAATTTCATCAGTAATTTTGAACACACAATACCAACAAGAAGCCGTCTAATTGATCCCAAATTCATTCAGCAATACGGCAATGACCAGCTAACATACAACCAGTCCTACAGATCTACCTTCAGTCCTGTGAAGAACAAGGAGTTCTGCAGCAGCCTGTATAGCCTCCACAGAGCTCTGATCTCAACAAGCCAGTCAGAGATTACATGAAGAAACAGAAGACACTAACACAAGCTGAATCCACAGGAGGTCAGCTCTTATCTTCTGACCTAAGAAAGCGTCTTGACTTTTGCCTCTATGAATATTCTGATGTTTATGTCTTGTGAGGCTTGTTAATAAACATTTTTATTACAAGGAAATGCAACACTGAGTAAGTTTCTAATGCCAAGAATAGAATATTGAACATGAGCAACAGAATCCTGTCGGCGTATTTGTGGGGTCGATATCCGCTTGGCTTTCGCCAGATAGGAAAATCACAGTTGTTGAATATTGTGGACTTTAAGCCTTAATGCTCTTATTTCAAGTTACAAACTTTTCAGCTGCATGTGGTCTCATTTGTGGTTTGATTATTTAGTAAAAAGAGGGAAAAGATGAAATTCCCTATTGAATTTGCTTTCAGTTTCATTTCATCATCTTATGTTTGTGATGGTCATTACCCAGCCTTTGATACCCTCCTCCCTGTGTTGTTAAGCGTTACATGTATGAAAAAAATGGTTGATTATTTATTGATCTAATACAAATCCTTTTGATTTCAAGTTATCAAATTGAGGGAACCAAGTCTTAGTATTCCAAGCTACACAAATTTAGATTTTTAGAGCAAACAATAAATACACAAAGGAGATGATCTGTTTTCCAGCATCACACCAGATGAAGACTTAAGCTTGCTCCTGGTGTATCACAGCAGGTTATCTTACATGAATCTACGATGATGAATTTCTTTATTCACGGACTCTCACTCTTTTAAATATTAAAAAAGGGAGGCGATGACTCCGAGTTGTGCTTATGTTTCACATGCTTACCGTTAGCATTACGTTAACAACATTTTACCATCAGCACAACTCATCTGTACATCAGCTCTCACATGCATGCAGACTCTGCTGCCAGGAATGCAAACAACCGCACCATGTATATCCCAATGTCTAACACTCACATATTCTGCTGAACCATGCAGCCTAAATCACAGACTCGTACAATGACACTGTTTAGTTCTGGTTAGTGTCAGCAAATATTTGCAGACTGGCTGTCATAACAGGGGCATGGCTGAGAAATGCATGGGAGAAATCCAGCAGGTCTCCACTAGTAAATAAATCAGTAGGGATACTTCACCCTCTGACCCACCCCCAGTTTTTATCTGGGGGATCCCTGCCTTTGGTCCCATAAATCCAGCCCTCTGGGCAAGCGGAAAGTTGCCATGTTTTGGCAGGAGATGTCAGTGTAGAATGTCAGCTCTGGCGCGTACTGGTGTCACTGGAAGAATTAGTGGTTAGTGGGAGATGCTGAGCAGTGATAAAGTCATTACAACAAGATAATAAACACCATTGGAACATATCTACATGTGTCGTGAGGTAACTGGCAAGGTTTGAGAGACAGCGGGGTGATAAAAGCAGTATGCTGAGAAAAAAAAAAAAAAAGGCTTTTAACCTGCAAGTGACATGGATGATTGGAAGGTTTTGACTAGGAGATATCAGAGTAACTTGGCACCTCAGCAGTGAGACCTGACAATGGTGGAACAGGGAGTCGGGTAGAAGAAAGGCTTGTGTGTGTGTACGTTAAGTGCTGAAACAGTCAATTTATTCGTGAACTCTCCAGAAAATCAGTTTTGATAACCAATTAATTTTTTCTTTCATTGATCAAGCAAAAATAAATTGTTAAAGGTGAAGACTGTCTGATTTTCTCTGTGTTTTAATCACTGGAAATGTCATACTTGATAAAACATACAGTTATGATATATTATGGTCTCAACAGTTAATTAAAAAAAGCCATCTAAAAAAAATAAGGCTGGTGATTGTTACTGTCGACAAATCCTGTATCAAGTTTGTTTGTCTACGTATCCTACGACACATCACAGAGCCACATCCTTCCGCTGTTCACTTGTTCTTTCATCACAGACAGTGTAGGATACTTATAAATTGAATTTAGAATTGAAATGAAACTACAAATCCTTATCCCTTTTTGACGACTGATAAACCACAGTTTTTTAAATAATAACATATAATAAAATAATAAAAATAAACGCTTCCTCTATTTGATATCGAAATAAAAACAATTCTTAAATGCAGGGGAGATGAGCACCCTCCAGGATGCTTTCATCTCCCTCTTAAAAGGTAGCTGCTGTAAATGTTTGCTGTCTGTGCCTGGGCTGTGTACTTTGCATGAAGAGGCTCCCATAGGCAGCAAGCGAGCTGTTAGTCTACGTTCTCCAGCTCTCCTGACGTCCTCTCTTCCTACTGAGTGTGCTCAGCGGACAGGAGCCAGTCTAATCCCCCTGATATGAGGAGTGCCCTGAGACCTGACAAAGCATTCCTCAGATAAAGACACGCGATCACAGAGATGCCGTGGAATTCCCACAGTTGGGGGTAGGCAGACTGACTGAGTGTGAGTGGGTTTGTGAGTGAGAGCGAGAGAGAAAAATGTAGAAACGCTTTCTTCGGTACATGAGAACTTTGACTTGACACCCTTCCCCATGAAGACTTCCTTCTCCCTTCTCTCCCATCTCTCTCCTTCTCCCTTTTTACCCCCAACCCCCTCCTTTGCCGTTTGTAAATGTCTGTCTGAGAATCAACGCTCCAAATGCAAACCAGACCAGTAACCATCCTCTCTCACCTGGGCCCGTCTGCGGCTTCAGTACCCTGCGCTGCTTTTGAAGCCTCACTCCTGACTGTTCACCCAGCACCGCCATAGGCAAAGCAAATTATGCAGTTTTATTCAGGAAAAAGGGGGGAAACCCCTTTTCAATGTTAAGACAGAAAGAGACAAGCAGGAGAGATGAAAAAGAAAGTTGTTAAATATCAGTGGCAAGGTGAAAAAAAACATCTTCCTGTCAGTTTTGTCTCTCTCCCTTCATCCCAGACAGGACTCCTGTTTTCCTTAAGACAGGTTCTTTGTAAGGCAGTTTGCTTGGGATGAGGACCTGCATCGACAGCTCACAGCAAGAACAATGGGAGGAAGAGGGAAAGAGTCAGAGACTACGATTCCCCAGTTCAAAAGGGTTTCTGTTATAGAATGTTTTTCAAGATCCACCAAAGCCTCCTCTGGGGATACCAAACTGAAATGTCTTCAAGGTCTGACTTTCAAAGGTCCCCTGCAGGTATGCTGGGATAAATGGTATGATACTGTCAACTGTAAAGCTTGAGAATCACAAGACCATAGACCATATGGGCTTTTGAGAAACTGACAAAGCTGTCAGGTCTCAACAGCAAGGGATTTTTCTTTTTTTTTTTTTTTTTCACCCCACAATCACCAAAATGCACTGTAGAAAAGCAGAGTTTGCCAAGAACAGTATGGTATTGTAAGTATGTGTTAAGCCATGTTTGAACTTAGGTGCTCACCTATCAAAAGAGCGGAACTGTAGCGATTCTCTGGCTGGGTCGCCCACACTTCCTATAAACGCAGGTGGAAGCAGACTCGGGTCCACCATGATATCATCAGTTGGAGGGCTCACGAGGCTGCGCAGAATGTCCTTCACATTCTTGCCCTTTGAATCAGCAGACTGAGCAGGTCTGACCTCAGATGACAGTGTAGACAAGGCCTCTGAGATGGCGTCTGGACCGTGAGTAACGCCAGAGGATGACAGATCGGCCTCGCTTGCCGCAGTCGAGGCGTGGTCATCTCCAATGCCAGAATCATACCGCCTCAGAGAGAAGCCGTTTTCCACGTCTGTTCCCCCCGAAACGGCACCGCTATCTAAGAAATTGTAGATAATAAAGAAGAAATGAGAGACATAAAGTCATATCAGAGATTAATTACAGCAGTGGTGCACATCCACAATGGCTCACGAGATGATTTATAGGGGGGGAAAAAACTAAGCAAAACTAAATAGTACTGTTTAAAGTTATGTTTATTGCTTTCTTCTAATTCTGTAGTTTCATAATGAGAAGAATATTACAGTGTACAGCCTCATTTTTCAAACGGACAATCTAAAAAGAGAAGGGGTCGTAATAAAAAGTGCGACGATGAAATGTAGTAAAGGGCTTTGTATGTAGGGGTCAAAAGCAGAAAAAGTTTGGAAATTTCAGCAACACAACTTGCGGTTTTATTTTCCTGTGCTCACACATATTTCCAATGAATTTCTTTTTAGGTTTCTGTGTACCTGTACTCCTAGCAGACTGGGAGCGCTGAGGGTGTTTCTTGTCATTGTGGGGCTCCAGGATGTCACGGTACTTGGACACCATGAGGACTGAGATGAAGTAAACCACGGCCAGAGCCAGAAACTGGGCCTGCTTACTGTCCTCCTGAAACAAACAACACACACTAAACAATCTGTACATCTTTCTTTCGAAAAGTAACCAGTGAGAGGAAGGATGATTCATTTCGGAGATGTAATAATGAATGTGTTTACGGTACAACTCACAATATCTCTGAAGACGACAGCCCTGAGGCGGTTAATGTCCATGTCCTGAAGCAGCCGGTCCAAGTCTCTGACTGGAGACATGCCACCTGTCACTGCATCAACAGGACTCTGCACGTATGTATGAACAGCAAACCATTACCATGTGTACTGTGTTATTTTATTATGTTATTATCTGCAAGTGAAATGCAAACAACACATGCACTTTTACACCAGTCGGGACATTTATGAATCCATGAGCACTCGGTGGAGGAGGGTAATGTTTAACAGCTTAGGGAAGCTATCCCTCCTGAGATCATGTCCTTAACATAATGGCTTTTCTATAGAGCCACTGCATTATAAATGAGCTTTAACACCCGGTTCAGGGAAGAACAACACGACTTTACTGGAAGTCACTGTATCAAATCAAAGGGGCAATGACAAAGGGCCTGGTCTAGTGTAACAAATAGCAACCCGTGCTGTAATATAATAAGATATGAGCTAATGCAATAACACTTGGTTGCTGCTGGTGAACCGGACAAAGGACAAGGCTCCTTCTGGATTACTACTGCAGATGGGAAAAGGACAAAAGAAAAAAAAAAACGAAGCTTTACCTGTTCTACAAAGAACAACCATTATAGAGAGAGTGGACTATTGGAATTTATAATGGTATTTTGCATTTTAGAGGTAACTATCTACGCAGATTCAAAACAGCAGAGAAGAAGGTGTAGAAAATGTATAATATATGGACTTGAGGAGATCATCCAAGTTACTTGCCTGTGCAGATGCAGACTTGGCTGATCCAAGTGCAGTGCTGGGCATGGCTGTGTAGCTTCGTGCTGAGCCTTCTGCGCCTTGCTGAAACTGGGCTTGCTGACACTCCAGACAGTTTCTCACTGCCATAGCACATACTAGGGAGGGAAGGAGAAACAGACATAATGTGACATCATATGAATAAAGTGATTGCCAGGGAAATATGTACAACAGTTAAATAATATGTGTTTTCTAAGCTCAGAAAAAAAGGGAAAAAAAAGGAACAAAAGAGAAATCGCTGTAAAAAATCTGGCCCATAAATGGAGAAAACCACAAGAGGAGCAGCTGAGAGAGACAAAAACAAAAAGAGAAAGAGTGGGGCCATGACAAGGTCAGTGCTCTGGCCAACTCTGGCAGCATCGTTCACTCTTCCCTGCTCCACCTCTCCTCCCAAGGTCATAGTGCAAGGGTGTGCTCTTGAATCACACCCACTGTGTGCAGCTCCCATAACAAATGACACTGCTAGGGTGTGCACATGCTGAGTAGGCAGGAAGATTCGTCCTTCGCCACATAAAAAAAAATATCTTGTGGGCCGACAACTTTAGGTGGGTTCGAAACTGGCACGCTTACCGCTTGTAATTTAATGTACTGCTCCTCTGTGGAGCCCCTCCCAACCCCCCACTGCTCTGTGCTTGACAACTGACAAATGTTAACTCTGAGGCATTTAGATTACGAAGGAGGGAATTATTCCGTCTGGAAATGGGCTCGCTTTTTCCATTAGGACCACTCTTTCATACGACCATTTATAAAAAGAGAAGGAGAGGGAGGGGTGGAGACGCTAAAACCTTGTTACAGTTTTCCAAAATCAGATTAGGTGCCAGCAATGGGGAGCGCATACCTCATCAAATATTCATTTCATAACGGCTGCTTTCTAAAACTGAACCTGTACTATTGGTGGCATCGCTTTCCTGCAAAACCCCAGCAGCAGCAATAATATCTGAGAGAAGAAATGTTCTTTGGATAACAAGTGTGCATTTGACAGCCCCTTTGTTTGTAACCATCACTGTATCTAAAAGCAAAAACAGATACCTAAACACGCACCAGTACATATATAGAGCAAAGCACAAAGAAATTATTTAAATCAGTGTAGAAAGTGTTGCAACACTTCCACACTTAGTGTCTGTGTGTATACAGTGTTGATCTGTCTTTGCTGAAAAGGTGCACTGCAAAAAAAAATAAAAAAAATGAATAATGTAAGAATTTCAATATCTTTTATTCAGCAATGTGAGGCTGGGCTTTTGATGCTGTCAGAGCAAACTTTAATAGCCTGGAACAGAAGGCAGAAAAAGGCCTCGGGCTACGCTGCAGTACAGTACAGCCAAGGCTATTATGGACAACTCACTATATCATGCTAGCAGCCATTTTAAAGTGTTGCCATGCAATAGGGTTATAATAACAAGATAAGAGAGAGCTGATATGAGCGAAGTGAGAGAAGCGAGGGGATGAGAGCAGCAGCTGGAGATTGAGAGGAAGAGGGCAGAAAAGAAAGAATACTGAAGGGAGGGATCAAAAAGGCTACAGGGAGCCATGACTGGGGATAATACAGAAGGCTACTGGCGGCTGATGTGAGGTGGATCGATGAACAAGAGAAGACAGAGGGCCTGGTAAAAGGAGGAGATAAAAGAGGGGAAATTCTGCGAGGGGACACATAGGGGTAGGAAGAGAGCTAAACGTTTGAAAATCCAGCAAGACTTAGGAAATAAAACATGGGAGAAAAAAGGAAAAAAAATGCAAAAGTTGGTTAGCAGTGTCAGAAAAAATGGTGATAATGTGCTCACCGAGGCGAAGGCACTGTCGAAGGATTCCCCCCGATGACATGTTTTTCTCAGCTTCTATCTCTGTGAAGTTGAGGGAGCTGGCGAAGATGAGAACATCCACGAGGTTGATGAGGCGCTGTAGGAAGGTGACCGAAGCCTCCACTGCCAAACCCTGGGATGGCTCTATGTTCTCTAGTTCATGCTGGTGGTAGCGGGAAAAAAATATGCACACTAAGTGATGGATAATTGAGCACGAAAGAAAAGAAACATCCTCCTGTTTTTGTAAAAAGGATTCAGTCTGTTACAGAATTTCTTCTGTCAAAATGCAACATTAGAGTCAATTTTTTTTACACTGATCCTGAGACTGGTTCTTGAGTGGTGCTAGACAACCAGCGATTATTCAAAATGACTTGCTACATGTATATATGCAACATGTGGCATCAATACTGAAGATACATCCAGGCCTGGAAAACTGTGATTTTTCACCTTCAGTTCTAAATTTGGTTACAGGGCAAACACAACCAAATTACAATGGAATTGAACGTTAACCCTTCCTCAAACAGGCTGGTCAGGTCATTGGCAGAAATAAAGAATCATGTAAGGGAGCTGCAGTCACGGAGGTCAGACAAGACAAAAAACAAACTAACAATGTTAGGAAGCAGCTAACTGTAGTGTAATGTGATTGGGGAAAGGTCAATGTGGATGGATAACTTCCTGTGACCGGGGACATCAGCTACATATGCGGCCGCAGACAGAAGTACAAACATCCAATCACACATGCATTAGGGGACTCACAGAGGAGGAGGTGGCAGCAGACAGCAGAGGTAAAATGCCTCCACAAGCCATGATGAGGTTGTCCACCACCTGGGAGATGAGGTGTATGCTGTTGTGGACAAACACGACGTTCTCGCTGCTGTTCACAAAGTCCAAGATGGTCTTTGTGGAGTGACTAAAAGGCAGAGGACAAAAATAATGGCTTCTGTTAGCAAAGCAAAGTGACTCTTACTACTGAGCATCTATACTACTTGGATATTTATTTAACTTTGCTTGAATAACTGCAACACAGTCGTTAACATTAAGGGGTCACATCTTCACATTAATATTTCCTCTGCATTTGTCTTTCTCATGAAGTCTGATTTGAAGTGTCCCTTGTGAAGGATGAAAGGTGAATGAATGGAAAATACGCCTCTTTGCTTTCTTGCTAAGAGTTAGATGAGAAAATAAAACACAACCCTCATAATGGTGCATGGAGTATGAAGCTAGAAGCAGAAGACTGGCTGGACTGGCTTTGTGCACGATTCAAAACATTTCTACCAGCACTCGGAAAAAAAAACCTTTACATGTCATCTGTTTAATCCAGAAAATAGTAAGGCAAAAAATAAACAATTTGGAGGTTTTAGAGGAAGTAACATTTAAACCATTTAGTGATTAACAACACTTTATCCATCCCCTCAATAGCACTGGTTTCTGGGCAATATCACTGCACCAGACAGGCATTTGTGGGAAAAATACATAATAATAAAATGAAAATTTGTCAAATTGAGCTTTAGAGGAGCTGGTAAGTTTATTTTAAAACTTTGTACAGACCAGGCTAGCTTTTTTTCCAACAGCCTTCAGTCTTGGTGCTAATCGAAGTTAAGCGCCTCCTGGCTTTAACCATAAACAGAGATACTGATCGATCATCTCAGTTTCGGCAAGACAACTTTACTTATTTCTTTAATCGTGGAACTATTCTTTAATGTTTTGTACAAAAATTGGGTCTCATACATGGATATCATCAGCCACTATTTTCAAATATCAAAATAATGAAAGAGAAATGTCTTATTTTGAAACACAAAAAATATTAAATCAGTTGTTTTTTAAAATTTATTTACAGCCTAAAATTGGCGTGAAAACAATCTTCTTGCCACCAATAAATCAGAAAGATTTGTAAAAGATGCTTTCTGACACATGCAACACTTAATTAGTAAAAGGCTTGTTGGATGAGATCTTCTGTCTGTTCCTCCGGGGCTTAAAAATCTTTATTCCATTAATCAATAATATTGTTAATTAAAGCACAAGTAAAATCAGACTCAGCGCATTTGCTGCTCTACCTCCTCCACATCTGGACGTCCGTCTCAATAGAGAAGAGCAGGTCGGTGAGCAGACGTTGGTGCATGTGGGACCAGCGGAATTCTGGGATGCGAAACATAGTGGAGCGAGGAGCAGAGCTGCTGCTCTCTCTCGGCTGGCTTGAAGAACTTCCCGCTGCTGCTGTTGACTGGCCTTGGCTTGTTTCCTGCACAAACACACCAGCAGAACACGATAAGCTTTAACATGAGGTAGCCCTGAGAGAAAGCAGGGCATAAAGTTAAACTCTCAATTTAACTTTAAATTTTTTTCATGCTAAAAATATCCATTTCAACTTCATATAAAACTATTTAGTGAAATCTAGTTAAAGAAGAAGAGAAAATAAAACGGAAATAGATGCGTACTATTGCTGAGGTCTCCTTCAGTTCAAGTCTTTCGGTGTCTAAGGCCACATTGGACACGTCCAGTCTGGCAATTTTGATCTCTTTGGTCTTACTGACGGAGTCCACGCTCTTGCGGGTGTCAGAGCTGGAGGAGGCGGTGGTGCTACTGTCAGGGACACCAGACGGGGTTTCCTCTCCCGTGGTGCCGCTGGTCTCTGAAGGCTGGCTAAGTGAGGTGGAGTCTGAAGCTGCTGCAACCTCCTGGGCTGTAGAGGGTAGTGATGTCTCCGAGGGTTGCTGCTCTGTCGTAGCAGTTTCACTTGTGGAGGAAGACGGCTCATCTCCATCTTTTTCGTTGGGCGGTTCTGTGTCACTCGGTTCAGGTGTTTCCGCTGGAGGAGTCTGACTCTCCAAAGAGGGCACCTGTTTCTCTTCAGTTTCACTCCCTTCATTCATTTCTTGTATTCCAACCTCCTGCTTCTCGTCTTTTTCTTCTTCCCTTTCCAACTCTTGGTCTTCCTGATTAGTTTTATTGCCTTCATCATGTTTATCTTGCTCCTTTTTTACAACCTCTGCTTCCTCTCCGGCAGCGGCAGAAGCATAAGAGGACTCCTCTTGGCTATCATCTGCATCACTGGGGTGGACTTGGTCACTGACAGAAGACACGTCAACCAGGTCTTCGTTGAAGACAGAGGCTCCACCCAGCACACTGTTTTCCAAACGGGCTGCGGGTTCAGAGGACGTTTGGTCAGTTGTACCTTCTTGTTCTGAAACAACCGACGCCTCTGTGTCTGCTTCATGTAAAGAGTCGTCTGTCATGGAGTTTGAGGATTCACCTTTGTTTTGTTCACTCTCAGATGTTTCATCATCTGTCGCAGGTGTTTTCGCATCATCACTTGCAGATGTTGTAGCGTCTTTAACCACTTCCACCGTTTGTGTGTCAGCCACTGCTTCACTCTGTTCCTCTGTGTTCGTTTTTTGAACCCCCGTAGCTTCTTTTTCCACACCTGAGCCATCTCTGGAAGACTCATCCGCCAGCTTCTGCTCTTCTTCTTCTTCTGGCCTGGCCAGGATGTTGGACACTGTGATGGATGTGTGTCCCCTGTCATCACCAGCCTCCTGTGGGCTGGAGGTGATGGTGGAGCTGGATGCTGAGTCAGGTGATTTCTGGGACAGCTCGTCCACTGTAAGCTCAATGACAGTAGAGGGAGCCGTCTCCTCTGCAGGTGGCCCATTAACACATTCCACAGTCTCTGAGCTTTGGCTGACACCAGAGACGGTGCGAATTGTGCTCAGAGAGCCTGTAGACTCCTGATGCTGGTACTGACGGAACATACGGGACAGATTCTCTTTGTGCTGCTCGAAGGTTACCTGCAAATACAAAATATGTTCAAATGTTAGAAATACGACCGGTTTTTAGCATCACCAATCTATCAATTTGCTCTTTTCTTTAACTGGGTGATGAAAAATTCTGCTTTGTTAGAGCCTGAATCTCATTTTTATAATTTTTGAGCATTTTTTCTATCGTAAAACTAACAACAAAACAAGGAACAAGCGGTCATGCAATCACACAGGTTTGAACATAGCTAACAGTTTAGGGAGTTATATTAAGTTTAAGGAAAGTAAAACTGAAAGTGAGTGCACTCAAAATGCCTGGGATAGTAGGTCAGGTTTGGCCCCATGTACAAGTGAAAAAATGAAGGAAAAACCAACATTAGGTGTCTCAGTAAGGTGTTGGGCCACCATGTGCTGCCAGAACAGCTTCAATGTGCCTTGGCATTGATTCTACAAGTCTCTGGAATTCTGCTGGACGGATGAACCACATTCTTCAAAAAAAATATTTGCTTCTTTTCTGTTTTGACGGTGGTGGTGTAAAGCACAGTCTAACATGTTGGATCAAAACCTCCTATAGGTGTTTAAGTGGACTGAGATATGGTGGCCAGAAAATATGATTTTCATACTAATCATCAAACCATTCAGTGACCCCTCCTGCTCTATGGATGAGGACACTGTCATCCTGGTAGAGACTACTCTCATCAGGGTAGACATATTTCATCACAGGATGAAGGTGATCACTCAGAACAACTTTGTATTCATTTGCAGTGAATCTTCATTCTACAGGGACAAGTGGACCCAAACCAAACAAAATGCACCCCAAAGGATAACAGACACACCGGATGCCTTCACTGTTGGGGTCAATTATTCATCCTTTACAGTTCTCTTTACACTGCACATGCACGGTAAGGTTAATTGGTGGTTCTAAATTGTCATCCGTAGGTGTGAATGTGAGTGTGCTTGGTTGTCTGTCTCTAAGTGTAGCCCTGTGATAAACTGGTGACCTGTACAGGGTGTCCCCTGCCTTCACCCTGAGTCGGCTGGGAAAGGCCCCAGCGACCCTAGTGAGGATGGATGGATGGATGGACGGATGGACGGCCGGTCGGACGGACGGATGGACATGCACTCGGCCATTTGTTAGCAATATGCTGAAGGATGACTTCCGTGATCATCCACTGACAGTGTTTCGTTGTACCACTGGACTCTTAAGTTTGCATTCATCATTGTATCAATGGGCATATGCACTGTAACTCAACTATAATATCCCTCTCTATGTAAAAGTTGATGGACTGTTCTTGCTCACACAGACTGATGATGTTCTGCACTGACATTGTCACCTGAATAAGAGTTGTTCGTCTGTATTTATTTACATATCTCATTAATGAACTAGCATCACAGTCATCACAAGTATAGAATAGAATAGAATAGAATAGAACTTTATTGATCCCTTTGGTGGAAGACTCAGGGAAATTGGTGAAATTCTACACGTTTTTATCTGTTTTGTATTAAATTTGTTTTGTTCTTGTTTTTATCTTCTCACCTGTTAAGCGACTTTGAGTATCGTGAAAAGCGCTATACAAAATAATTTTATTATTATTATTATTATGTAAGCTGTCGACTACCCTATGTTCATCTTTCCCATAGATCTCAATGTCCTACTGAAACACTGGCCAGTTAACCAGCCAAAGAATCACTGAAGCTCCTGCCATCTGTGCCACAACAATGAAATCTCTTTCAGAGTCACTTAGATCCTCTTGAAATCTTGATACAGATTCAGAATTCACTTGGCCTGCTCGGCATTGTTTTACATACCACAGAGCATGACTAGATGGTAATTGCTTAATTGTATTGTGCGGTGCACCTGTGTGGAAGTATCTACATTCATTGCGGTTCTTCCTATAATTTGCCATCCATCTCTGTCTATCAGTGTTGTCAATCCTGATGAGAGCAATTATCACGTTGTTATACTCCTTTAATTCTGAATGACTGAGCTTGTGTATCTTTTAACAATACAGAGGAAAATCATGTTATATGATCTAATAAACCGTTAACAGTTGGTTTGATTGGTTACTTTGTGTTATACTGTAAATAATACCTTACATGCTTTTTTCATCATATGTACTTAATCCGCCTCCTTCAGTCTGTATCTGCTGGTTTACACACTATGCGTATCCAGTAATTCTCTCCATGTTTCATTTTATGCCCCAACACGTAGTTTGAAAAGGAAACTTCAAATTATGGAGGCAAGATATTCTCAAAATGCCCTTTTGTTCTGCGCTTATTACACCATCTAACCACTGGGATCGTTTGCAGCTAACTGTGGCATATTTAAAACTTTTTCTCCCTCTCTCGCATGTGCAGCTGCCCACGGCCTATTAACCTCTATCAGTCTTCTTACCATCTGATATGGGTAGACTAGACTGCTAGTCTATAACGACAATGGTCTGCAGTGGCATTTGAGGAAGAGCCCATCCATGTAAGCAGTCATAGATTAGCAGTAGATACTATTAGTGTGTGTCTCCTAGCTGTGCTGAGTGCGTGTCCAGCATCGGCAAATCCTCCCACGCCTAATTTAAGACCCTGCATTAATCACTGGGCTTGGAGGACAGAAAGTCAAAGATGGGTTGGTGGTGGAGGGAGGGGAGGGGTGAAACTAGACCCACTTTGCTGCTTTTTCACCTGAGGCTATTTGGACAGAAGGAGAAGGAGAAGGAAGGAAGGAGAGAGAGACAGAGAGAGAGAGAGAGAGAGAGAGAACGAAACAAAGAAAATAAGAAAGCCAGAGATGAAAAGGAAGAAGAGAAAAAAAAGGAATTGCAAAGGAGGAAGAGAAAGAAAGTGAATCATTGAGAGTGGAGGAAAGGAAAGGGGGAGAAAGAAGCTGATTATTTGTAATTAATTAGGCGTTATTGTTCTAAATTAGCCTGCTACATGGGTGCTCATTAATCTTCTGTAGTGGGAAGCAGTGATTGGTAATCCATAGCTGTTTTCTGAGTGCACAGCCTGTTCTAAATGCGCCAGTAGTCCGTCTCTTTCTCTCTTCCTCCCGCTTTCCCAGTGATCACACAGCAAGACCTTCTACCCCATTAGTTTGAGCTTAATTTGACATTTAGCATTTTTAGCAATTAAAAGGCTGCATTCAGAGTGCACTGCTATGGAAATTATGCAGGAAAAGCGGCGCAGCGCATAACGTCATAGATTCAGGATGCAGTCTGTACATTAAGATGATGTATGTTGGCCTTAAATGGGGCTCTGTAACAGATCCAGTTACCATTAGACAGAGGTAGTATATGTCTCTGTGGTTTTTAAAAGAGCATTTAGCCTTGCTACAATATATAGAAAGTGCCTTGGGTGGCTAAGACATCAGTGCTGATCTAATCTAATTTCATTCTACTCCATGACTCGGCCTAGCCTTAGTGGGTTATGGAAAAATGTTATGGTAATGTACAAAAACATGGTGGGCTTTTCTAATGTGACAGGTAACATGGTATTAACTGGCTGCAGCACGGCCAGAATATACAAAAGATCTGAAATGCTTTGAAAGGAGACACACGATTATAAACAAAAAGACATCGCAAAACTTAATTATGGCAAGTTTGCATTGACAGCACTTTGACAGAATAAATACTGCATCAACAAAAATGTAGAAAAACAAAAACTTTCCTGCAGTCAAACACACCTTGGATGCCTCACATAGCGATCACATTTCCAAAATACAACAAATTAACAAAAGAACCCACAACTTGCTTTGTTCCTATGACTATGCTGTATAACAGATACAAAATAAAAACACAACCTGTTACAGTAGGTCAGGGTGGCAAAGCGCTGATCTTTGGAGACCCCCTGTAGTAGGAGCCTGGGAGTCCCCATTTAGATCAACGATAGAGAGCAACCACAAAACAAAGGGGAAATGGGGAGGGCAGCGAAGCTCTAATCCGATTAGCTAAATGCAATTCCTCCTCCAAAATCAATGTCATCTGCTACTGCAGATCTGCTCGTGCGGTTTTACTCTTGTTCACAATATCTTCCTTCCTCACTTCTTGTTAAAACATTTTTCTTCTTGGTTTTCTCCTTCCCACCTGATCCAGTGATACGCGTTTAGTCTTTATCTGTAATTTTTATCACAACCATAGAAAGACAAGCTTGTGGAAATATTCTTCTTGAGGATAACATGCACTAAAATCAGATAAATGTGCAGGTTTTCAACCAGTGGATTATCATACATTTCACTTTCAAATTTTATGAATCATTTGAGAATTATAACACAATATATCAAATACACTGGCTGGAATTTGTGAAATGCTAGCTGCTGGATAGCCCAGACAGCACTTGATGCAGTGCTTTTATCTAGCATTGGCTTCTAACCTTCTTCCTTTGTCCACTTGTCAATGCATCTGCCTGAAACTCTTTGCCTGGAACAACAGCTTGGGACTTGAGAGGGTAATGTCTCAATAATTACTGTAGGCAAAGACTGTATGGCCAAACTATTCAACTCTAATGTTTAGCATTCCATCACAAACTCTAAAATGCAGAATAATTAATTCCAGAGTTGAATTAAATACCTTCATGTACATAATATTTTGTCAAAGATCTGTTTGCTCATATTTATCTTTGCAGGGAAGTGTCTGACAGGTGTAATGAAGTTAGCTGACAGCGGGAGTGTGAAGGGCAGTGGGACCTTCACGCCCCAATGTCTCTCTTTTGGAGATCTCCTTGTTCTCAAACTGATTTGTGTGCAGAGATGGACGAGGGGCACCTTGGGTGGGGTGTGTGGGCCCAGAGTGGGAGGGCTGTTGTGTCAGCGTGCCCACCTGCAGGAACATCTGTCTGTTCAGAGAGACGCACATGCAGATACACTGACTTGCTAGCGACTGACGTTGGGGTGTATACGTGTACTTTCATGGACACACACACAGAAACACAATACAGTTTGACTTGTTCTCTCGCATCTTATCAACATCTTCTCTTCTACGTGAACTGTTACTGTATTTACTATTGTGCTCATTGCCAGTGTACAATAAGTACTGAAGAAATCAAAGGCACAACTACAAGCATGAAAAGTATTGTTTCTCATCCTGCTTTTAGCATCCATCAATAAACATTCCATTGAAAAGCCAGAAATGTGAATAATTCAAACACTTTTCCTTTTTTTTGTAGCTAGACACCAATGCAGATTCCTTGGCTCATGGAACTAATGAGGAAAATATATATGTATGCCATGTATGGCATACAAAAAACATAATTCATTAATGGAAAATGCAGTGCAAACATTGTGAGTCAGAGACAACTCTCAACAAGCAGTGAAAACATACATTCAGCTTCAGGCATATTACCTCAATACATAGTAAACTGACAATTTCACAAAGGTTGACACGAGGCAAAGTAAATCATAAAGTCTTTGTAAAGGGGGAAGCGTGCAAATATGTATTTGTGAATGCATATATGCACTTATCAAGAGGCTCCCAGTGGGCGGGTTGTATTTATGAGGCCTTGTTTCTCTGATTGTTCTCACACAGTTCCGATGAATATTCAATGGGCTCAGAGAAAAGGGCTTTTGCTGGAGCCCAAGAGAGAAGGAGGGCAAAGAGAAAATGTGCCTGGTAACTCACACTCACTGAAACACAGACACACATGTGCGCACACACAATCATGTGCACATACACAGCCCTGCAGCAGTGGGAGGAGAGAGCAACAGTGACAAACAGCTTTGGTGCTACAAAGGTGGCAGGAAATCTATCAAACGGGACAATAAAATTGCAATTGAGTTTCTTTAGCTTTTTTTATAGCAGATGCATGTATCTTGGTGGCTAGCAGCCGCTGCAGCTATCCGATTCACCGGCGGGTCCCTGCATGGTGGGTGTGTGTTTGTGTGTGTTTGTGTGTGTGTATATCTCACATCTTACAAGTGCACTGGTTTATTTACACACATTGTATGCCTGAAATTCTGCCGGATGGCATTGTAACTGCAGTCAAGAAGAAACAGCATTAATCTTGTGCAATTATAGGAAAAAGGCAATAACAGCCTGTGGTGTACAAACAATTTCTGCACAACGTCAGGCTAGACATTAGTTATGTCGCAAAATGAGAGAGCAACACAATACAGCGTTAATCCTACATGTTATTATTAAGCAGAACAAAATGTCAGAATACATTTGCACTGGCATTTTTGGTTACTGTCCAAGAAAACGCAATATTCTGTTGAAAATATCATAATGATAATGCAATGCCAGTACAATAGAGTAATGCACAACATTTGTCACAGTTCTAGTATCACTGTCCTATAACATATTTAGCAGATTTTCCTTCTCTTGTCGTACATCAAATACTGGCCTTGACAAATACTGTCTGGCATACATTATTTCACATGGCTTTTATTTGTGCATTGTATTTTCAGTGCAACTGGGAGACAGTTCCACAGCATTCAGATGTGAGGAGTGGCGTTGGGAGTTCAGAGCATCCTGCATACAATACACACCATCCTGCTAATTGCTGCCTTCACACTGCTAATCTCCCAGGCAGTCTTTCTGTGCCCCCTATTGGACGCCAGCGCTCACAGCACTCCACCTTACAGTGAAGCGTCTCATATCACAAGCACTTCTTTAACTCAACTTTCAATCTGCCAGGCTTAAAAACCCCCCAGACCACAATCTGACACCAGCCTCAATTACTTCACTGCTCTGGAACAGAGTAGCGTAATACGATATCAACACTGAATTTCTAAAGCACTATTTTGAATTCGGCTTTTGGAAATAAGAAGTGCCAGAAGTTTATTTTTATCTGTGCAACGTGAAAGAGAGAGACTCCATACATAAATAAAGAGAGGAAGGGCTGAAGGGATTCATTGCAATTGGTTTATACTGCAACTAGCTTTTAAATTATAATCACTATATAGCTTCCATAGTTTAATCTGATGGGCACTGAGAGGCAGAGTTCAATTACTATGCAAGCCCACGCTGCAAGTTAGAGAGTTAGACGATAATGCTCTCTAATTTCTTAAACCAAACATATGGGTGACAGCACTGATGGCTTTGACTGAATATCGCTGTCCGTCTGGCAGGAATAAAACTGAGGATGAGTGTTACGGTTACAGTTATGTAGTGAATGTTTAGGCCCACGATGCTGCTGCAAGATGGGAGTGTGTATGTGTGTTTGCTACAGAGAGTGTGTGAGGTTAAAAGAAGAGAAACTCAATGCAAATAAATGTAAAAAAAACAAAAAAAACAAAAAAGAAACAGATGGGGATAAATAAGAAAATTCACACAGAAAGATAAACAAATCTGTGTTTAACCTGCGTGTGTGTTACTGTGTGTGTGAGCAGCGCATGGATATAATGAGCGCTCTGACCTTGGAGTGGGTGATGGACAGGGTGTCCACCCAGACGCGCCAGCCGCCCCACTCATATTTGATGGCGTGGTAGAGCAGGATGCGGAAGATGGCGTACACCATCTCTGTGATTTTCTGCTCCTCGTTGTTTCGAGGGTTGATGAAGCACAGGGAGAGCATCCACTCCTGCCACACCGAGCACTGCAGCAGGCTCCTGAAACAACAAAGTACACAGCCATGAGAAGGTGGTGTAGCACTGCGAGTGTGAATCCCGCCGGCATGTAAACACTTGGACGTGGACTGGCGTGTGATGTGCTTCACTATCCTATAAAGTGGTCGAATTCTTACCTGCGGTTCTCTCGGCTGTTGTTGAACAGTTTGATCATGTCTGACAGAAAGACCCTGCGCACCTCCATGCTCTCGGGGGATGGGGGAGAGTTCTTCAGGAGAGCAGCTATTACCTTCAGAATCTCTGGAACAGAAAAATACCCATTCTGTTTATAGCCAGAGATGAAAAATGTTTATAGAGTTGAAAAAAAAAAATGAAGATATCAGTGCCAGAAAATATTAAAACACTATGTCTGTTTTGTTCATTTTGTAATATAATACATTATAGCAGACTGCCTTTTCAAGGCTTATAAACTAAAAGTTGAATTTGGAATTTTCCAGCATTTCTGTTTGGATAGAAAACGTCTCAGTTGCGGAAGGGGAAACTGCACAAATCAACAACTATATCATACATTGGTCTCAACATGTGCAAATCATTGTGTCACAAACTATCTGAACTCCCGGCTGTACACACCTGAAAATCTGCGCCTGTGGTAAGAAAAACAGAACAGAGGAGAATAGAAAGTCTGCGCCATTGATCTTTATCATACTGTAATGGTTTTGGTATTGTTTCAAACAAGAGAGCCCGAGTCGCAGGCCCTTCTGGAAGGCTTGGCTTCGGTTAAACCAAAGAGACTGACTGTTTAGATGAATTATCTAGACAATGTCAGTGTCCATTTGCTCTGAGTAGAGAGACGGTAGGGCTTGGATTTCACTTGTCTCTTCAGACCTTGGCGCTAACCGATGCCCCTTTGCCCCGGCAGACAGTTGTGTTGTTTCTACGCCTTAGTCACTCAAATTATGAGTCGCTGAACCTTTACCGCCAGAAAATTACCCCAGCATGTACCGGGAATGAGGATGGAGGGATGGCGTATTCCCGTCTTTTTTCCATTTGCTCTTGGTTCTTTTCCCTTGAGTTAATTTGAGGGAAACGGTACTTCCTCGGTTTGTTTGATTGGCTCTGACGTTACTAAAGACTGCAATCAGGGGGCCATTTTGGGAGTTTGTCGCAGATTAAATCAAGAGAATACACGGCAAAGGAGAAACAGACCACCGCTCTGTGTTCCACTGAATGCGTTCACATGCACAAACCCATACAAGGTTTCTATGATATATACCGCCTGTCTAGGATGGTTGGGTAGGAGAGTTTTTAACACAATAAAGGCTTAAGATAATCAATGTGTGACTACAGCAAGACCTTGTCAGATTAAGGCTGGTTGGAAGTAAACCTTGGTTGTGATTATACCAAGTGCTTGGATTTCAAACTGATTAAAGCTGTTTTTCTATGCGTGTGCATAGAAGTGCATGTGTGTGCGTGAAAGCAGCAGTCTGAAAGAGCGTGGGATGTTTTCTTTTCTTAGTTGAAATGAATACTTAAGATTTCAACACATGAAAAGATTTTGTGAGCTGACGTGAAATTGGATGTAAGTAACAGTCTGAAAATATAGAATGGAAACGGTGATCAAAGCCACCATTTCAGCTTGTTATTTTGCTGCTTATAAAAAATGAGCCTATACCGGTAGAAAAAAATAAATAAATGAAAAGATACAGACTGGTTTGAAAGTGTGGGAGTATAGAGTGATATAAGATAAAGATGCAGAGTAACAAATACACATACAGATGCTTGTATGTATATTTAAATGTTTTTTTTGCCTTTTTTGACAGGTCACAAATAAGCACGTAATAATAGTCGCAATAATAGCAAAGTAACGATAGTAATAAATGTTAGAATAGTTTTATAGCATACACACAAAAATAGTAATGCACAAGTTTGAAAACAAAATACATACACATACCAGTAAACTGTCTTATTACATATTGACTCTGCATGGAACAAAAAATTTTTAGTCTTCTTTTAAAATAATAGAATTTTAAAAAATGTATTTAAAAAAATCTAAAACCATTGAAATGTAATCAAATAATAGATGGAATTATTTACACAAAACTACAATAGAATATATAATCTTATATAATCTTAATTCTATTACATTTATCATTCCTTTATAAGTAAATTAATCGTGGTGAAAAATAATACTGAGGCTCCATAAAACTAGCAGTTGTGTGTATATTTGTCACACAAAATGTTTGCACCTTCCTCGTGCTTGGTTTACATCTGAGCTCCAGTAGTATGAAAATACACTCTGGCTGCAAAATTTATGTGCTTCATTTGTTTGACGGTATATAGCGATCGCACGGTTCCACAGGGAATATCCTCCTGCAGCATGGAGCTGTAGGTATGTAGAGGGTACGCCGTGGCGGATGATTTAGGAGAGTAGTGTGGCGCAGAGGAGGCACTTACGTGGGTTGAGAATCTTCACAGTGGAGTCGGGGTCCGGATGCTGTTTATGGATCACTTGAGTGCAGATCTGCTCTGTAAGAATCTACCGGGAGGACAGAGAGGGGATTTCGAGTCATAAATGTCTGCATAAGTCTTAACAATAACAAAGAAACAAAACACACAGCCATGTGTATGTTTCACTATCACATTTCTGGAAAATTGTCAAATCAAGTTGCTGTAGGTGGCCGGCCGATTTATTATTTCGTGTAAGTCATTAAATTTTCACACGAAGTAGAAGCATCTGACAAAGATTAGATAACAAGGCCCAAATGCAGCTCACACACACATATTACGTATAATAAAATAAACACTTCTGCGCACTTTAACAAAGAGGTTATTATCGCGTGTCATTATTGTCTATGAAGATCACTTCAATGCGGTAAGCACAGGCCTGGAGTGTGAACGTAGGCAGACTGACCTCAAAGAGCACGTTGTAGGTTGTCATGGTGAACTGGCCCGAGTGGAGCATCAGGCGCTCAGTGAGCAGAGAGAACAGGCCGTGACTCAGCATGACCTCGGCTTTCCTCCTGATCACAGAGTGAAAGGTCAAAGGTTCATTAACAAACATCGCAATTCGCTTAAACTATTGCTGTATCAGACATTAATGCATTTCATTGTGTAAACTGTAAAATTGCACACAAAACTAGCTTCATATGAACAAATGGAATCACCATCACTGTCATTTTTATTTCAAAAGCAATATTAAATCATGTTAAAAAGGACTATAGTGAATTTTGAGAAATGAAAACGGCAAAATCGGGAGTTTCTGATTAAATCTGTTGAGCTCCAGCTCGTACTTGACATGAAGGAAATGTAAAAGAGAATCCCTGCCGACTAAGTAGCACAAGCTCCTCACTGAAAGCTCTTCGTAGCTTTCATCTCTGATCACTCATCAGCTCCAATTTTTGCTTTGTAGCTCGGCCACAAAAACTGTGAACTATTTGCAGATAGTTTAACAAGCATTCTTGCATCTGGATCACAAGACTTGAAAACCGTTGCCAGGAGCAGAATAGAGCTGTTACTTGAACTCCCACATTAGAGTGCACACTCGTCAACCTCATCAAGAATTAATACCCAGAACAACAGCACTGAATCTAATTCGGACAAAAAGACTTCACGATATTTTAGTTTATTTATTTAGATTTTTTTCATTTTAGTTCATTTAGTTGTTATTTAGTTGTTTAGGATTATTTTTGACAGTGAGGCCTGCAGCGAAATAAACAAAGTTAACATGAACCAGTTCGAAAGCGATTTTGAAATTTAGCCATGTAATTAGGTTCTTCTGTGAGCTACGATATTCTACAGCTGTTTCAGAAGCACTAATATCCTCAACATTATGATTATTAGAATGCTAACTTTCTTTTAACATTTTAAGAACTGCATTAAACTAATAAATATAAGCAACTATAAGGAAATGTGAAGTGAAAAAAAAGCTGTGGATCCGCATTCTCTCTGTTTTCTAAATCGTCGTTTAATTTTTTTCTTTTTTTGCAATTACTTGACAGTGTACTGAGTGCAGCGTAGAGAGATAAGACATGTGGAGGAAGAGCGAGCAGGGAATGATATCCATTAAAGATGCAGCCAGCCAGGAGTCAAACCAGGGACTCTGCTGTTAAGGAAACTGTAGCTCATGTGCTATCATCAAAGGCATCAAAATGAAGCACTGATCTCCTTTAATTATTGCATTGCTTTACTTAGGCAAAAATCTGCGCCTCTGTTTATACTGACATTTCTGATACACACCAAACAGCACAGATTTATTTTACAGCAACAGTTTCTATTGTCTGTGAAAATACTGAGGAGGATTTTAGCTACTTACTTTGGTGACAAGTGTTTCAGAAAGTAGCCCATGACTTTGAGTGCCTGGACTCTAATTCCCTCACTTTTTGAGGCCAAAAGCTTGTAAATCACACTGTGGGGGGGGGAAAAATGTAATTAAACAGCATGAACAAACCAAAAACACATTTTTACTTGTAAAATACAATTTGATAATTTTTTTAATGAAACAAATAACAATTAGCACATGTATTTTTTGCAATTTAATGCGTCACATAAAGCTAGAAAAATAAAATAATTCACTCCAACTTTGACCATCTTTATTTTGAGCAAAAGCAAAAGCAAACACTGAGAAAATACGCATTTAAAATGCTGATCACTACCGAATGCCATTTCGCTGGTCAAAGGCCTGCACCATGGATCCAGGATGTTCAGACATCAGAGCGACCAACAACTGCAGTACGTCCATGAGGTTGTCATCCTGTCGAACATGGAGGAAGAGAGGTAATGCTATTGTAGTATGCATGAAAATCAATGGAAAGACTTTTAAATGATACCCTAAATGAGAAACTAGAAGTTTATACTTAACTGTCTATTTAAATTAAAGATAAAAGCAAACACGTATCTAGTCAGTCATTGATATTTCTACTCCTGCAGTGTATAGTAGCGGCAGTAGCAGCAGTTGTACATGGAATATATCACATACATCTGAACTACAGAATTACAATATGTTATCTATAAAATGAAAGGCTGCTACATGATGGTGGTTTTCCAGGCAGCGTTGTAATCACCCTTTAGGCTCACTGTGTTACTGATTGATCTGAATGATTCATTTGCTATGCATCACTCCACTGTAAACAAACCCATTTCTGTCAGGACCTCAAACTGGCAGACTTGGAAAAATAACAAGGAACAGTAATGCTGCCTTTAGCAACAGGAATTGTTTGCTCTTGCTCTGCGTATCAGATGGTGGCGAGACCAAGTACAGGACAGTGGTATTATGTTGCCATCTAGTGGCAAGGCCTTTCCTTGGCTGGAAACTGCTTCATGAGCAGCATGCCTACCTCGTGCATGGTAAGGAGGTAGTTGATGATGCTCTGTAGCTCGTCTTCCTTCACTCCATGATCCTGCAATGTAATTGCACAGATCATTTCACTAATGACTTAACTGCTTGTTTTCTACATTAAAACAAAGCCTGAAGATGAGGTGCAACCAATTACAACATTCTCAACATGACAAAATACTAGATTGAGATTATTTTAGAAAATACTTAAAACTGCAGCATACAAGCAATACATCTGACCTTTCTCTGGTTCTACATCAAAGTCAACAAAAGGAAAAGATGAGGATAGTTTCACATAACATCCGCTCATTAAAGTGTTTGATTGCATTTTCACACTTGCTAGTTTCAACAAAGATTTAAAGAAATCAAGTATCCCCAAGCATCATTAACTGCACAGCATATTATTTACCAACAGACAGATGCAATGATAACCCAAGTCTTTAATCACCCAGCTGACATCTAACAAGAACTGCGAGTTCTCCAAGAGTTAACGATGCTTACCTTCATTATGAGCTGCTTCACAAACAACAGCAGAAAGGCTCGCAAGGACAGGATCTCCTTGTGGTTTGGCCTTGGACCATCTGAAACCGCAAACAGCATGCAATGACTGT
Organism: Stegastes partitus; assembly: GCF_000690725.1. Taxonomy (NCBI): domain Eukaryota; kingdom Metazoa; phylum Chordata; class Actinopteri; family Pomacentridae; genus Stegastes; species Stegastes partitus. The sequence goes on along the minus strand of NW_007578201.1, from coordinate 259,275 downwards.
TGAATGTGGCTAATAACTATCCACAAGGATGAAGAAAGAAACTATAAGGTAATCTCTTTTTCTTTTGTTTTTCCCCCTGATATGTCACTCAAAGGACTTTCAGTGAGAAAATACAAGTGCAGTTTGTGTCTGTATGCGGGAACTCCTATTTTTTAAGGGGGATGACAACATGTGCAAGTGAGATCTACAGTTACAAGCACATCCTGTATGCACATTTGAAAGCAGTGCAAGAAAAGAAATGGGAACACCTGCACTGCATTACACAGCATAAACAACATGTTTCTGCATTCTGTGTACAGTCTCACCTAGGCCTTTGGGGATGACTCCACTGCGATCCTGAGGGTTGACAACCCAGTAGTAGTACTTTAGTGTATGCATGACCTGCAGCACAGTGCCCACCCTGCGAATGGCATTGTAGATGGTCACTGTGCTGATGAACTCCGTCGAAAGGTAGGTGTAGAGTGTCAACTGCACCTGAAAGGTTAAAGGAAACTTGGGCTTGAGTGCAGTTTGAGTGGAATAATCCAATTTTAGTGTGTCCTAGCTTTCCATTCCTTTGAGGAGAAAGTGGATGCTTCTAAGCCCCTAAGGGTTTAGCCAAGACATTCTCATTTAAATAGCAATCACTGAGTCACAGGTGAAGGAATAACCTTGAACTCCACGCTGAACTCTCAAACACTGAAAATAAAATCTAGGGCAAGAGCACACAGAAGAAGAGTAGTCTGTATAAGAGTGCACGTCTGTGTGCAGTGGTTGTAAATAGAACACACAAATCTGGTCTATCTACAGCTGGAAAGTAATTTCTCCCTTTCTACAAATTTAACGAAATGCACAACAACACAATGCTGTGTAGGTGGTCGTCATGTTACCTTGGCAGGGGCGTGGATCCAGATGGCAGGGTTGAACAGAATGTGGTCACACAGCTGTTTGAGCAGCAAGATGCCATTCTGCAAGTTGCTAAGGTATCTCGAAAAGGCCAGGGCAATGTCCAGGACGGGCCGCGTCACATGTACCTTGGAAGACTGAGACCAGAGAGGAAGACAGGGAGGCACAAAGTTTCACTATTGGAGGTGAAAAAATTCCATAGATGTGGAAAGCACAAAGGTAAAAAAAAGTTGCAACATGAGAAGGGGAGGGAAAGGACACACGCAGAGAAAGATGAGGAGGAGCTCCTCTTCTGCCTAACAAGCACACAAACCAGCTGTGACCTCCAAATACAGTCAAGGGATAACACAGTCTGTCTCATATTATGTTGGTGTGTGTCTATGGCAGTGTATTTGCAACGGAAGGGAATCAAAATCAGCCTTATTACTGTGCTGGGGTCATTCTGAGTACGGCTACTGGTACTGGAAGATAGCTCTCCTGTGTATTTCTCTGCCAGCTGAGCCAATTTGTGTTTGTCTCACCTTCTCCAAAGTGTAACCAATGACGAGAAAGCCTTTGCAGGCCAAGACTTGCTCTTGCATAGCCACTGAGTTCTTCAAGAGCTCCATCACAAAGGATAGCAAAGTGCAGCTAGGAGCCAAACAGACACACAAACAATGACAAAGAGAGAGGGAGAGACTGCAAGTTAGACAGTGACAATAATCTATGTAAGCTGCTGACAAAGCCCTGACTGTCAAGGGCATATCCTACATGAAATGTGATTGAATGAGGGTGTTGTGTCCTCATTGTGCTGGGAAAACAGATTCTAGTTAGCATCACCTCGGGGGCAGCAGATACAATCACACAGCAATTTTAAAAGTAAGACATCCCATCAGATGTCATGAACCTTTTTTTTTTTTTTCAGCTTTACGTAATGCTAATTTAGATCAGGGCAATGCCAGTTTATCATTAATATCATTTGCAGTAATCTGAGAGGAACAGATGAAAATTTAAATAAATTATGCCTTGCACACATTCAAATTTTTACATTTACAGCATATAATTTGTGAAGTTGCTTACAGTATTAAATATGTAATTAGAAATCCAATAATACTAGTAGTTACGGCTATAATGTATGTACCAAACTTGTATATTCTCAGGACACTAGCACAAACATTTCTACAGTTGAATAACTGCAGTTAACCTCAAAGCAAAAAAATGTTTCTGCAACTTTACAGCAAATAGACCTGCAGCCCTAATATTAATCATGTCTTACATACAGTCACAGTGGCTTAAAGATACAAAGCAAACATCTTTTGACTGCTCATAGCTCAGTGTACTAGTATTGCATGTGGTATTACCAGACAGAGGTGTCCAGCTCATGGCTGGAGGGCTGGCAATAATCCAGCTGTGCAAACAGGGGGAAGAGGACCTGCACACCGCCGATAGAGTGTATGCCACTCTGGACTGAGTGAGTAACCACAGCCTTCACGTCCTGTAGAAACACACACACACATATATATATAGCCACATTTAATATGCGACAACTTTTGTATATGGGTCACACAGATGTTTGTTCAGAGAATCATAGTGATGTGACACCATTTGGTTCCATGTATTGGCATATTTGAAGGTAACTACACAGTCAAAAGTGAATAACATTTTTTTTTTTTTTAAATCAAATGATCACAATCTTAGACGCAGTGAGCTCTAAACCCAAATAATGGTTCTGCAATTCTGATTGTTTTCTTTCAGATTTCATGATCAGAAAAGCAAATAGTTTTTTAGTTTTGTTTCCTTTCTTGACTAGCACCTGAAAATGTTTAGAAACTTCGTATACTGCTTAGTATTCTGCTGAATAAGTTGAGGTCTTGTTTTTTTTCTTTTGTATGCTGAGACACCAGACGTGGCTTCGAAAATCCTTTTCCATCTCTATAGGATTGGATTTTTTTCAGCATGGCATAGAAAAGCTGAAAATATACAGTAGGTCACATATTCATTCATATTTCACAGGCAGTGGGTGTGTTTGTGTTGTGGAGGGAGCATATGTTTGTGTGGCAGCAAAAGCCTCCCCCACAAAGGAAACAAAGCATGTTCTTTGATGAGAGGGCATGAGAGAAAACTCAATTAGTGCTTGAGAGAAGAAAACTCGACGTGAACGAAGAAACTGTTTTGTGCGTGCACTGTATGTTTCTGTGTTTTTGTGTGCACGTTTGTGTGTGATGTGTGTGCATGGGGATATTGGTGAGAAGCATATGGAACATTTCTGCAAAGTTCACCACCTCCTCCAGAAAAGAAAAATGCACAACTACTTGGATGTAGTTACAAACTAAATCTCGTGGAGAAAGCCAATTTTATAATTAGAGCACCAGCGTGGCATTTTTCAGCAGCTGCAGCAGTCTGGCTGGCTCAACACATTTGCAACTCTGCCCTAATGAGGCTATTAAAATGAAAAGATGCCAACTGGGCCACTTTCATTATCGCGCAGGAAGAAAGAAAGAGTAAAGAGTGGTACATAAGGAACAGTGGGAGGGAAGGGCGCAGGTGCACAGGTGGTGAATGAATTTGCAGTGACATTGCCTTAATGTCTGTGCAACATGGTGGCTTTAGGTTAACGTAAAATAATGGGAACCCGAGCTGTATCAACCCCCCGGCTCCGAGGGGAAAGGCTCTCATGTGCTATGCATGCTAAACGTTACGCTGTGGGAATAATTACCTGCAGCATGAGCGCGTGGGGCGAGTGGACGAAAATGGAGGCGTTGTCCTTGGGGGAGGACTCAAGGCAGAGCTGGGCATCTGTGGCTCGAGGGTTATAAGTGAAGGCAATACTAGAAGACAGCTTGCCATCATACAGTAAGGTCTTATGATGCTCCGCAAACAACAAGTCGCTCTCAGCCTTGTACTTGAATGTGCCCTAGGCAAAAGAAACAGAAAATGATCAGAAAGGGGGGGGATTTAGTGAAAGATATCATCCAACAGTCATGGAATAGATAAAATAGCAGCCAGTATCTCTTTTTTTCTATTAACCAAGCATCTTCTGAGATTACAAAATTAATATAAGCATTAAGCTCAATATAGTTTTACATGCAAACTTGTATCATCCAACAATTATCAGTTTAATGAATACGTTGTCTTTATTTTTTATGTTTATGGTTAAATGCAGAATAATAACAGCAAAGACTGCAGAGCTTGTAGGGTCAAATTTGATTTAGCATTCTCCAGCTTTCTTGGTTGCTGTTTATTGCTTATCCAGCTATTTAACAGAGAGTCCAAACAAGTTAAAGACTATTTACTTCTTTGACTTTACAAGCAAATATACATTTCTTATAAGCAGCTAGAACAAGTGTGTCAGTTTCTGTATTTGTTTCTGTAATGCTCCCAGACATGACAACAATATATTAAACTGAAAATCACTGAAAATTTCTATTTTATAATGATCAAAGTTAATTACTATGTTAAAACGTTTTCAACAAATGGTATATATTTATGTTAAATGTCACTCTTGCATAGACATCTCAGGTTTTGTGCTTTCCAACCTGGTAGCCTGGACCAAGCTGATAGATGGCCAGGATCTGAGCAGCGCTGAGAGCTTCTCCAAACAGGTAAACTGCCCCCATCTGTCCACAGAACACACGGTTGGCATCTGCCGTCTCAGACGATCCCAGGAAACACTTGTCAAACGTCTGCAGCAGGAGGATACAGAGAGGGAGGTAGGAATTGAGGAAGTACAAAAGGAAATAACAGAAAGGTGAAAAAAAGGTATAAAGGGAGGAAGGAATTAAGGAATGAAGGCACAAAGGATGGATAAACAAGACCAAAAATAGAAAGAAAGAGCAGGGGAGAAAGGCACATTTGTGGTAACAGTAGCTATAAATGGAAAAAGACAGCCTCAAACTATGAGCACACTAATAATGTTCCATCGTCCTCTGTTCATGGTCAGTGAGGCAAAAGCATGGGTGTTGAGAATGATGAGACCACGTCTCAATCAGGAAGCTAATTTGCTTTTTGACACATCCAGAGGATTATAAGACGCAGCGGAAACATTTTCCGTCCAAACAAAATTTGATTGAACGTCATTTCTCAGCTTGACAGAAAGCAATCCTGTGACAGAGTTTGTACGGTGATGTGTCAGTGGCACAGGGGGTATATTTAGTCATTTTCCACTGTACTTTTCATGCTAAAAGATGGACGGTTCTACCTCCAAGCCCTCTGAGAGCATGGAATGAGATCAGATGTGTCTAAAAGAAACAAAGGCGTGACCGTGAGGCTTGTTGTTATTTTTTTGTAATGAAATTAATATTTGACAGAAAATCTGTTACGTGCACCCACACGCCCAATATATTGTACAAGTGTATGAAAGCATGTGGAATTCTCACTACAAATGTTGGGGGTTTCCAAACAGACACAGAACGCACTCATCAACAGAAGTGGCCTATGTAAAGAAATAGTTCAGCATTTTCATTCTGTTGGAGGGCGGCACGGTGTTAGCAGCGTTGCCTCACAGCAAGAACGCTGCTGGTTCAAATCTCTGTCTTTCTTTGTGGAGTTTGCATGTTCTCCCTGTGCCTGTGTGGGTTCTCTCCGGGTTCTCCGGCTTCCTCCCCCACAGTCCAAAAACATGCTTAGGTTAATTGCGGATTCTAAATTGTCCGTATGTGTAAATGTGAGTGTGCTTGGTTGTCTGTCTCCAAGTGTAGCCCTGTGATGGACTCTAAGTGAGCTGGGATAGGCTCCAACCCCCCCTGCGGTCCTGGTAAGGATTAGGTGGTGTATAGATGGATGGATGCTCTCCAGCAGAGTTAGATAAGACAACTGATAACACAGTCAACAAGCTTAACTTAAAATGTGGGGGAAGCACATAGCCTGGCTCTAAAAGGTAACAGAATCCACCTAGCAGCATTTCTAAACCTCACAAATTAACTAGTTACATGTTTGTTCAGTCATTGCAAAACCAAACAGTCAATGATTCACTAAACTTTTTTAGCCGAGCTATCAACATCCTTACAGAGACAAGCTAGCAGTCCTGCCCTGATTCCTGTCCTTACGCTAACTTTTGCTGACCTGCTACTTCGACTTCATATTTACAGATATCAGAGTGGTATCAATTTTCTAATCTAACTTTTGGTGAGGGAAAGCAAAAATCATTTCCCAAAGTTTCACACAATTCCGCTAATTATCCATGAGAACGAAATAAATGAATGAAATGAAATGAAAAATACTTTATTTATCCCAGAGGGGAAATTCAATTGTGTGTGTGAATGTGTGCAGATATAAAATATTACAGGAACTTATGGCAGCACCCACTGCTGGCATACGTCAAAGAACATTTGCTAGCAGCACAGAACGTTCTTGTGTTGTTGCTACTTACGTCACTGGTGTTGACAAACCAGGCAATGTCTCCAAAGGAAGCCAGCTCTCCGTTCACATAGCAGCTAAGTTCACTGTTTTTCCAGCGATTGTAGATGTGAACGAGAGTCACCATGTACCACTGCAACAACAGAACAGTGAACACTCACACGCTGGAAAACAGGGTATTTGAAAATTGTATTTGTCGAACATCAATCACACACACAACATGACATCAATAAGTCAACATTCAGTGAGACTCTTTGTGCTTACTCAACTGGCATAATTCCATCACATTTCAGGACTTACTCCCCTCAAGCTATGAACCTACATACTTACGCTTCTAGTTTTCTCCTCAGCTTTACAAGCAGTGAAATAATAATAGGTTATTATGGCTTCCTCCTGACATGAAAGAACAGGTATTAAAAATGGAGTGTAAAATCAACTAAAATGAGTTTTTTGAGTCCTCCTGAGGTCTGTTGAGGTAACGTGGTGCCTTCATGCCCAGGGGAAGAAAGAATTTTAAATTGTCCAACAGCACAGGATCTCTCAGACTGGAATGGTGTTGAGTGTGTGCTGTGCCTGGAAGGGACTGAGAGTATTGAATAATCCTTCACTCCCATCGCCCTCCTTCCTCCGTCTGCTAGTTTTGTGTCTCCCCAGAGTCGAGTAAGATGTGACAGTTCATTCTTACAGCATGGTCTAAATTTGTTATGTGTGTGCATGTGATGGATTATTTTCACGTTGACATATGCTTACTGTGATCCAATTAACAGGATTTCTATTTTTTTATGTGCATGAATATTTGGTTTGTCTGTGTTACCCTGTATTCTGCTTTTTGCTCCTTTCATACCTTCTGTGGTTTGAAGTCATATTTTACACAGTGCTGGAATCCTTTCCCCTTCGATTTTAATGAGGTCACTATCAAACAGCCTCCCACGAAGTGTGCAGAGTAACCCATGCCTTTACTTGTGCGGAAACTGAAAAGAAATGAAGGGGGGAAAAAAACACAAAAATACAACTTTACTTCTGTTTGCATCCAAGGGCAGCATGGGTTATAGTGTCCGATAAAAAAGATAAACGCTTAAAAGGAACCTCAGAAGGATTAAGACAGAAAACAACAATTTCTCAACTTCATAGACTCTTCCCATCATTGCCAGTATCCCAGTGACAAGGGGCCCCTCCATGTGATTTAGTGAATTAATCTCTTTTTAAAAGGGCACCGGGCCGAAGAGCAGCTTTTATTACAGATTCTCTCAAGCAGCTCTTTGCCTGCCCGGCATGGTTATCATTTTAACAAATGGATCCCTGTTGAGCAAAATAGATTTTGGCAGAAGTTAATTATTGGTTGAAAATAAGATGATCAGATAGCTTGTTTTACTTGCTCCTCAGAGAGGAAGCAATGGATGAAGCGACAGGGAAAATTGGAGGGAGACGCACAACCATTTTTCATGTGTGAGGCTGGAAGCTGCACTCTTTCAGTACAGTAGGTTTCAAATACATCATCGTGAGGCTGTTATCACTCTGAATTTTCACTTATTTAACACCACCTTTCATGCACTACTTCCTTGCGCAAGCTGCCGTTTCTGCATTCTATTAGTAGCATGTTTAAATACAATTAAAATATTTAACTGGAAAACAAAGGGCAAAGGTTTAATCTCACTGATCACAGTACATTACTGAATTGTTCCTGTGCTACCTACCAGTACAGGTAAGGCTTGTCTTTGTCTACATTGATGTTGTTGAGAGGATCCATGCGGAGCCACGTGTGGAATGTGAATCCGTTCTGGTATGGCCATTTCGCTATGGGGGGCAGAGCTATAGCCTGTTGGGAAAAAATAATGGAGGAAAACAGCATGACACTGAGATGTGACCACCTGTGGAATAAAATGATGCACTGAGCCTTTTCAAATGAACAAAAACTGGTTTCTAGCACATTGGGCCGATCTTAAAAATCATGTCACCAGCCCACAAAAAAGAAAAACAAATGTGAAACAAACATGGCTCTGACAGAAAAGATCGGAAACTATTGCTATGAATTATATTTCTGTATGTGTGTTTGTGCTCCCAAGCTTTAGCAGGGCAAAGCAGGAAGAAGAAGGTGAATGCGCACTTTTCAAAGACGCTGCTGACAAGTACAGGCGCGACTAGCAGCTCAGATCAGCCAAATCAAATCCAAGCCCACAAGGCAGCATTCTGCATTCATAAATGCATCATGCAGGTGGAGGGTGAGATACAGAAGCAGGAAACCACAGGTTCGCACAATGCACGACTTACTAGACTAATGCAACGGTGAGATACACATTTACCCACAGGGAGGGACAAATTGACTTAGGTTGCACATTTGATGTGATGAGAAGTTCATTCATCTTTATGTTCCAATGATCCATTTGTCCATTACTCCTATGTACAGCTAAATCCCAAAGACATGAAATGAATATTGTCCGTTCAGAGACTTAATTACTGTTTAGAATTAATGATTGATCAAATAGTAAATTTGCAAAGAGTAAGTCGTCCCAGGATGGTTCTAGTGTCAGACTTTACCCTACCTTGCGGCAGGAAGAGGAAAAAACAACAGTGCAACTGTCAGTATATGTGGTAACGATGCATGCGTAAGAAAACCAATGCTTTTGTAAGGTGTCAGTGCTATGAAAGCTAAAACTGGAAAGTGCCATTCAATGCAGAAAGCAATCTTGTCATCTATATTCAACAATGCTGTTGATTTTTTTCAATGTCAGTGTCACACACTCACAATAAAACATTCATAATATCCCATCCAGTAATGAGTGTACCAATGTTTTCATCGAAAAAAATCTAAATTTTCTGATTCCAGCTTCTTAAATATGAATATTTTCAGGTGTCTTTCCTTCTCTATGACACTAAACTGAATATCAGTTAATTGATTAATCAGGAAAATAAGCAATAGATTAACCATAAAAGGAAAATGCCATGCTCATAATTAAAACCAAAAAAATAAATAAAAATAAGGTGAAGACAAGAAAAGAAGACAAGCATGCAGCCTGACGTTGTATGTCATCAATGAAAAAGAATAAGGAGGCAGAGGTTTTAAATAAACTAATATGCAGGAAAAGTAAAACCCAAATTATCAATGCACAATATGAATAGTCCAAAGATGAGTATAAAAGGATGAGAAATTTAGTCAGAGACACATTATGCAAAATTTAAGATGCTGTTATTATCAAAAAGCATGCTATTAGACACCTGCATTACAAGGTACTTAGCAACATCTCAGCAAGAGCACAATAGCTTTCAAGCCTTGAGAAGGGTCTGAGTTGTAATAGCAGACTAGGAAATAACTAAGAACGTGTAAAGCTTGTCAACTAGACAAAAATTACATGGGACAGTGAATGGTTGGCTCAATGGAAAGCAGCTTAGAAAGCTCTTAGTAAAAAAGGGATTCAGAGATCTGAAGTCCTCCCTTTTATCCTATCATTAGAGTAAATTATTTCTAGATGATGACAGAAAATAGGACTTTTCAAAAATTTAGGGCGCAGTCATGGTTTCCAAATTGTGGCAGCTCACTATTAAAGCATTAATTCCTCGTGGGCAACTTTGCTGATCATGTAGGCAAAGAATCAAAAGAACAGTCCCTTCTTAATCCTAACCACTAAATTCAAGCCAATCAGCTCATCGTGTATGTATGTAGGTATTACTGCAGTTTTACGTCGTGTACTCACGGCTGCATTTTTCCCTGGAAAGCTGAAGAAGGAGTCAGGCCCATTCCTGTGAGCCATGTACTTCAGCACCGACAAAAGCTTCACCGCATGACGAGGCTGAGGAAAAAACACAAACACACAGCTGATGTAGTCTGATGTCCAAACAGGTACACACACTAACATACGCACCCGAGTTACATACTTAGAGCTCACATATGCAGTCTCAAACTATGAAAAGCATGTACAACTGCTTGTTCTAAAATCAACTCACAAACTTTGCCATCTAGAGAGATTATAACAGGAGACATAGATTCATAGTATCAGTCATCACATTGTGCAAGCATGGTGCAAAATGTGTCGCCACAACACAGAGAAAGAGTGAAGTCAGATTATTGTGAACATTAACAATGTTTTCTTTTTTTTTTTTTTTTTACAGTTTTCAAGAAAGTTGCAATTTATCGTGTTTAAAACCACAACACATAGTTTCATTTCTGCACAAATTCCCTGGTCTCTCCAGTCTCCTGAGATACTTAACAAAATGCCAAGTGGATCAGTGTGAGAGTGACTTGACAGGAGGGAGAGTGAGGTGAAACTTGGAAGCATAAAAATCAACTTGCCCTATTTTCCTTGACTTGATTAGTGTCAGTGATCAATGGGTTACTCCCTTTCTCTTCCCCGCTTCATCTGTCATCCCTTCTGCGCCACTGTTTCTGTCTGGATGTATTCACTTCTCGTGTGTACATGTATCATAAATCTTAAGTTCATCGTAGATATGTAGTAACTCCACTCAGCTCCAGCAGGCTACTTAAAAAAGAAAGTAAGGTTCTCCAAATGCGTAAATACTACGGGTTTTGGCTTGCACGGTTTTAATATTTTTTTTAAAAAGTGACCTAAATTCAGAATTTGTGTGTTACCTCATGAACCACCTAATATCAATAATGTAGTGCTGCTCTAGATCAAAGACCGGCGAAGAGTAGTCGTCTGGTTTCACATGATTTATCTCATTTATGTGACGAGGGCACTGCCTGTGGGATGGCAGCAGTTGAAGTGTTGCTAGCACATTCCTCATGCGGGTCCCAGACAACCAAGACAGATCACCGTGTTATGACTCTGACTCACCCACTGGCCTCTCTCCCCTTGCAGCTTGCTGAAGAAAAGCTTCAGCTCTTTCACTGTGATGCTGTAGCTGGCGAGCACGCCCAACATGTCCACCAGCAGATCTGCAAGATGGGCACATAAACACAGCGCAGCGCGGAGGTTACATGCAGACACATATAGAGGTTTAACATGGCTTGTTAAAAACACAAAGACTGACACGATAAAATTATCTAAGAACGCTCCAGGGGACTCCAGTTTACTAAAAAAACAAAAAAACACTTTAGGGCTATAATCACTCCTGAGGTGTTCAAAAACAATCAAACCTCACAATTATGGCACAATTATGATATCTTGTTATTTTATAATCTGCATATTACAGGGACGCCACAGCTGGAAGAAGCTAAACAGCTAAGACATATTTAAAAGAAAAGTAGGGTAAGCAGGTCCCAAGTTAAAAATCTGAAGACTAAAAATATAACAGGACACTCTGGGAGTCCCAGCCACTGTGCAGCGTCTCTCATTAGTTATTACTGACTAACGATGAGCTATACTATGACAGATCTATGACTACTTTGTCTTTTATTTAATCATTTAAAATAATTTAGTTCTTCAGCCGCAAAGATGAGCAGCAATAATATCTGGCAGGTCTTTAACCACATAATATTAAAGCTTGGCTGTTCATTTCTGTACAACAGAAAATTATTATTTCAACAGAGGCTGAAATGTCTGCATGTTTTCATTTTTAAAAACAGAAAACTTCTCTTTTAAGTCTTTAAGCATTAAGGTATTTAAATGTGTAAATATCGACCAAAAGAAAACATGTCTATCGCTTCTACTCAACTGACAAAGCATGAACACAAGAGTGACTGCTATTAGAACTGTTACTTTTAGCTTCCTAGTTACTGCTGGGCTATATCATCCTTGCTTGACTGCCCAAACGCTCGGGGCCAGCACTGTTCTAGCTGGCAAAAGTTCACTGAGCTGAACACTGTAGAATTAATTCAAACTAATTTGCAGATGGGCAAACGACTACACTGATACTCGGGGGAGACTGTCCAGGATGACAGTGTCCTCACTCAGTCTGATATATCAGTGCATATCACAACTAGAAGCTGCAACTGTGAATTAGTGTGTGGACAAGAAAATTGTACAGTTGGTTATATTTTTATTGTTTGTTTTTTATAGAGTGAAAACAAAGAGCGTTTTTTTCCATATGAGACTGTTCCCATTACCTGCGATCATGCTGTCAGTGGTGGATATACGATGGAGCACCTGCTGGATGAGCGCCACATCAGTGCATGCCTGCAGGTTGCGGACACTCTTCTTGAGGATTGCGGTGAAGATGCTCCAGATCTCGGCCTGACAGGTGGGCTCACATTTGTCCAACAGCTCCACCATGCACACGATGCTCTCCGGTTCCTGGATGATGAAGTTCATCTCCAGGTCAAACTGACCGCCGACCAGCTGGAAGGCAGATACAAAGAGAGGTGAGGGAGGATGTGGGGGAGGCACGGAGGAGGCAAGAGGTTTGGGAGAAAGTGAACTATGCAATTATAAAAAAAAAAAAAAATAAATCACTTCCCCTTTATCATGAGAAAAACATAACAGAGTTCTTAAAAAACAATCCATAAACGTGACCACATGACTGTGTGTATGTGTGCACACTGCTAAACACATTATTATTCATGCATCAGAGATGCTGCAAGTGGATTAAAGGTCAGGAGAGAAACACGCGTCTCTGTCAGCCTGTGTGTCTGTTCGTCTCACAGTGGATGTACTGTTTACAGCTAGCCTTCAGACACCGTGATAAACCCAGAGCAACAAATATCAAACAAGTAGCCATGTCAGCGAAACGAAGCTCGACATCTAGACAGATACAAACAGTAAGAAGTGTATTTAGAGGTCCTTTGTTCCTGTAGGAGGTCCTGCAATACTAACAGCATCTGACACAGCCTGGCAGACACAGACCTGGACCGAGATTAATTTTCACTTATGATACTCATTGCAGGGATGTGAACCTCGTCCTCACATCTTTGTTTCTTATTACATGGTGTTTCTTTTTAAACCGTATTTGTTGGGAGAACGTGATTAAGACGATTCTTTTTGCAGCCAATGACACAAGCCAGCATTTTGACACAAAAACACCAATTTGTATCCTTTTCTCTCAGGAAATAAAGGAAATGTGATGTTAGTCAGCCTCAGCAGCGCTCTCCAGCTAAGGCCTATTCAGAGGGCCGTGGTATCTAATGCTTGTCTTATTGCAAAGAAGTAATGTTCTTTGTGTCTGGCAAAAAATGTATGAGCCATAAATGTCATAATTTATCACTTCTTAATAGTTGTGATGACATTTTTATTATTGAACCCTGCCTAATAGAAAAAGATAAGGAAAACAACAATGCTGATGTCAAATTAATATTGTGAGGAAGGCTGTCATGTTTAGAATCAAGGAGGTGTGACTGGACAAAAAATGAACGTGCGATAGCCGTACTCAGCCAATAGACTGGCTCGATGTGAAAACAGTATGATTTGGTGCAGGGGATGGAAACTGTCCCATTAAAATGAGTGAGGTAAGATTAACTCTGTGTGTGTGAGTGGAAGATAGAGAAGGAGGGGAAACACTGCTGCTGCTGCTGCTGCTGCGGCTATGGCATCTTTAGAAGACAGAGGATAAAGTGACGATAACGCTGACACACAGCATCGTCGATTTAACCTCCTCTCACAGCACATCCATTTATTCTGTTGTGTCAAGTATCAACATTAAACAGTGATGCTATCCTTTCCCTTGAGACTGAATCAAATACACAAGGCTGATTACCTTCATCCCTTACTGCCCAGCCACATGTGTAATAGAATGTAAAAATATTTATCTAACATATAGCACCACTATACCAATTTTTAAAACTATCTCAAATGAAAACCATTTAAACTAGAGGTCAACCAATAGGGTTGTTTCAAGGTAACAGACATTTAGAACTGATACGCATTTGCATGAAAAACGAAACTGTTGGTTTCAAAAGTGAAAGAATTCCAACACAAAACTTTGTTAAATTATATTTTGCATATAGTGAATGAAAGATTTACATGTCTGTATTGATAGGCTATTAGTTGTGACATGTAACCAATCACATGTGATGTGGGCGGGACATTGCTCCACAGAGTGGTCACTGCAGATGGTGAGGCAGCTGTATCACAGCCAAAGTAGCACATTGTTGTATTTATTTCTATTTCCAGTTACATATCATCCTGTGTCAGCAAACGAAAAAAATACTTTGACTTGGGATATATCAAAAGGTTTGCTCACCCAAAAAACTCAAAACTAGCTGCATGAACAGATCTCAGTAGAAGTAACATATCCTTTGGATGACTGAAGTCTTTCATTAAGTTAGGCTTTCGCAAAGAGCTCAAAACATACATCTACTGTAGTAAATCTACAAAACACAAACTACGCAGTGCACTTAAGCATTCTGTATAAATGGTCAAACAAATGCCACCAACAAACACCTGATAAGTGCATTTGTGTCCAAAATGACTGACACCCTGTCTGCTTCCTTTTTCTTTTTTTTTTTTTTAACAAGTCATTGATAAATCACACAGCTCTTGTAGTAACTTAGTAATGGACACCTTCAACTGCAGCCAGGGCCGCCTTTATGGCATGCTGGCTACCGTTTTGCCAAAGTAACAACAGATTTATGAGCCTGACACTGTACACGAGTCATCCATCCATCAGAGTCAGTTGACCGAGGGATGACAGAGAGCAAATAAGAGGATGGAGACCACTCTGCAGTGACATACACCTGGCACACACTGTGGGATAACAGGGCTGATTTTGGACCTAATTTGTCACCCCTTACAATCAGGATGGTGTCCGAGTTTAAGATGGATGGGACAATTACCTCGCCAGATTATCTCCTGTTGTGAGGTACTGTTTGTAGAGAGTCAAACAACTCCTCCCCACCACTTTACCCAAGAGTCCCTTGTGACTATCCTAATTTCAATTCATGCTCAAATGAAAGAAGAAAAAGACTCAGTCAAGAGACAAAAATGAATCAGAGACTGTTTGTTGATTATAGATTCTCAAGTTTTCCTTTTGATTAATTTTAAATGGAATATTTTGGGGTTTTATGACTGCAGATCAGATTTAGACCGACTTTAATAATGTATTTAGAAATGAGTTGGCGGACATTAAA
This sequence comes from Stegastes partitus, assembly GCF_000690725.1. Lineage (NCBI taxonomy): Eukaryota > Metazoa > Chordata > Actinopteri > Pomacentridae > Stegastes > Stegastes partitus. The sequence continues at coordinate 244,103 of NW_007578201.1, read as the reverse complement.
ATGTAAACATCACATTGAAATGCATTTATATCACGGCAGCTTTAGAACTACAAAACCATGTAATGCTTTCTACCTCCACCTTCAACCAGGTGAATCTGAATACAACCATGTACTATAATGAAACCTCACAACAGCTGGGTATGTTTCTGCTCGGTACAAACTGCAGAAAAAATATTCAAAAACATTATAAATAGCTGACTTGTGTCTCCATTAATCCACTGTTTGAACCTTAATGCAAATTAAAAATGTAATTTCCTATAGGTGTGTGAGAACACGTAGTGCGTCTACTGGTGCATGATAAAGAGGTTTATGCTATTTTAATTCCTTAAAACGTTCAATTCAATCACTTACATTGCTCTATTTTGGGAGCAGTTGAAAAGTTGCCATTCCCAGCCTTAACTCCAGCCAGGTGGAGCTCTGTGCCTAAAGCTGCCGTAAACGCCAGTGTCTTTATGGCAGCCATGACACCAGATCCCTGGCTGGGTAACCTAGCCTGGCTGTTCTCCCCTGAGGCCTCCCTGAATTAATCATGGCTGAGCAGCCAAGCAGCCACTGGGTCGTAACGCTAAGCACAAACAGGCTTCTATGGTCTCCATGGAGAAAAACACTGGAGGATGGCAGGACTAAATGGTACACTACAACCAGTATTCACATCCATTGCCTGAGCTAAATGTGAACTTTCAGGTTGGTTAGAGCAAAAATGACACCGTGATTCTTGGAAAGCCAGGATTGGAAGTCCATCAGTGAACCAGCATGACAGAAACTGATTCTTTACATACACTTTGATGCCAGGGTGCATGTTTCTCTTTACTCTGCTGAAGCTAAAGTATTCATGTAATAAATGCCACTCACTGTTTAGTGCTCCATTTCAACTAGCAATCCCAAAAAACATTTAAAAGAGGAGGAGGTAAGGTCACAGCCCTCTCTTTTACCCCTGCTGCGGTGAAACACAACACGGTAAATATGGATTGTCGGTTTTGAGTGGGCAATAAAACAATAGCAATGTATACAAGCGACAGACACCTCATCATTAGCAGCACAAGTTGTCTAATAGACAATAATGGATTAGATGACAAACACACAAAGTTCAGCTCCATGAACCCTACTCAGGCTCCCTCCCTGGCTCATTGCAGCCAATCATATCCGTTAATAATCAAGTCCTATCGCCCATCATTTTTCTCTGATGGCTGCCATGCAGGTCTCCCAAGGTGCACTAGTCCAAGGCCTCCCCTCACCCCCCTTCATGCCCCAGATCTCCTGTGACGAAGGCTGTAACTGGCATGGACCGACAGTTTCACTTGTGAGACAGGCTTCACAGTCTAAACACACATGGCCCTGTGTCCCCCACCGAAAAGGCAAACTACTGGGGCCCTCTCCAAGGGCAGACAACCTTGATGCCGTGGTGCGTATGGAGGCTAGTGTGGGGTCTCCGTCTGGCGATACTCATTCCTGGCCAGCCACTCTTAACCTTATCCTCTGCGGCAGCTTCCCCTTGGTCACACTTTGTGCACCTCCATGTCTTTCTTATTTCATTTGGATGAAGGTGAGATCCTTTCGTTGTTCTTATTTTTACTTAAAGTTGAAAGCAGAAGTTTACATACAGTGTACAAAAAGACATACAACCTTTTTTTTTCACTGTCTGACAATAAATCAGACTAAAATTTCACAAAATAGAAGGCATCATAAGGAAAGAACACAATATAGATATACTAAAGCAACATCTCAAGACATCAGCCAGGAAGTTAAAGCTTGGGTGCAAATGGGTCTTCCAAATGGACAATGACTCTAAGCATACCATCAAATTAGTTACAAAGTGGCTTCAGGACAACAAAGTCAATGTTTTGGAGTGGCCATCCCAAAGCCCTGATCTCAATCCTGTAGAAAATTTGTGGGCAGAGCTGAAAAGGTGTGTGGAGCAAGACGGCTAACAAACCTGACTCAGTTCCACCAGTTCTGTCAGGAGGAATGGGCCAAAACTCTATCAAACTATTGTGAGAAGCTTGTGGAAAGAAACCAAAAACTTTGACCCAAGTCATACAATTTAAAGACAACGCTGCCAAATACTAAGAAAATGTATGTAAACTTCTGACTTTGAAGAAAGTAATAAAAAACTCTCTTATTATTCTGGTGTTTAGCAAAAAGAAATAATTTTGGTAATCCTAACTGAACTAAAACAAGAAAAGTTTAGTCGGATTTAATGTCAGATAGGGAGAAAAAAAAACATTATGTGTCTTTTTATATAGTGTATGCAAACGTCTGGCTTTAACTGTATGTGTAAAGGTTTTTTTCATGTGTGTGTTTTTCAGTGTTGTGTTTACATTAATGTTATTACCCATGCACCTTGATAAATGAGCTAAACCGGTTCAATTTAAAGGAACACAGCTGAATTAAAAATCAACCTTTTTCCTGTCCTGTCCTATTAAAAATAGGCCACTATAAAATAATTATCAATATGGCTTGAAATAAAAAAAAAAATTGCATCATGATAGACCATTTAAGCACATCCCCCAGCTTTATACTCATCACATTCATGAATTCATTTTTCAAAATGTGCTTAAAACTTAACCAATTTACTACACACAATACATATGAGGGGAAACTGTTTGCTGTGAAGCACATTTATATTAATATGGATTTTATATTTATACACACAATTTAACTTATCAGTGAAACAGTGTAAATTCTTCTGCCTCATATTACAAATCAGAGCGATGACCAGTTTTAGCAGTGAGCAAGAAAGTCAGACTGAGAATAGAACAAGAAAGGTTTACTAAAGCGGAGCAGAGCTATTTGAGGTCTGAGCGAAACAAAACAGACTTTTAAATCACTACAGACAGCCAAGTGATGCTGAAGATGAGAGAAAGCAACAAATGATGGTCATTTTGTACCAAGGGGGAGAAAATTACCCAGCTAAGAGTAATAGGCAGAAACAGTGACGCTGCCAAGCCGTGGCCGCAGGGTGACGAGACCTTCTATTGTGTGTGTGTGTGTGTGTGTGTGTGTGTGTGTGTGTCCGTGTTGATGTTTGTCCTTCATTTCACTCCCGAATGAAACCACAATTATTTCTATGAGTGAAATCATTTGAATGTAAAGCGATTTGCATGACTGACACAACAGCAGAAACAGACAACAGAAGAATGTCAGTGACGAGTATGTGTTCGTGTCGAATATGTCTGAACTGTCAGAATGCAGCAAGTCTGTCATTCAGTATTATCATTTTTTTGTCAGTTTTGGTGCCTACGATATTAAGGGCAAGCCTAAAGATAAGTTTGAATGATCCGATGTTCAACTGATGCCACTGTCGGGCCTGCAGTGCAAATATTTTCCGAAAATCTAGTGCATTGGGATACCTCAGTGTTGGAAAAAAATCAGAAAATGTTGTAGGGCCAAGCTCAATTTGCCCTCCACAAGAGGACTTTAAATACCAGCCTGTATAACACCGTAGCTTGAATATAGTTTTCAATCCATCTGAATGTAAATCAAGTTAACAAAATCCTCAACAAATGGGCTGTCAGACTGACCGTGTTCTCACCACTGGCCTACTTTTTCAACAGCTCTCCTAAGTGGATCAATTTTAACAAGCTATCTTGTCAAACCAAATGCAGTTTAGCTTATTCTTTCATGAGAGCCCCCCCCCTCCACATGACCCAAACCGAACATCCATCACAGTGACCCAAAACACGATTCGTGATATGGCAACATCTTATAATCCTGCGCTCTTCACTGCTGACAAACACTCATATTTTCCGACGTACTGATGTGAGATGTTGAAATAGCTCCAGCACATAGGGAGGTCAACCAAATAATCTGTCCTACTCAAATCCCTGTAGTGCCAGCAGTGATGCGCTGGAATGAGCGTCTGATGGAGTGGATGAGGAGAAACAGAGTACAGAGGCCTTTGCTCTGGGAAAAGATTATAAACAAATTTGAATCAAACATTAACAAACACCGATGCCACCCTCACACCTTTATACAAGTGCGTGAATCACGTCAAGCTCTGATAACGACACAAACATTCAGAATGTCCTTCAGCTAAGGCGGTATGAAAAATCATGCGAGACGGTGCAGATAGCGGCAAATCCAGCGCATCTCTTGACCTCTTAGGAATTAAAATCTGTCTAGTGTTAATTGTTCCTTTAAACAAACCTCAAGGCAAAAATGATTTCCTTTGAACATTTCTTTTGATCAGATTGCAGCTGTTTGTAGCATCTTTGATAGAGGGATGTTTTTCAATTGTTTACATGTAGAGCTAATGTTCAGTTTGTTCCGTCGTGAAGAATTGAGCTGTGATGGCCTGGAGAAATCATATTACATAGGAGACAGTATATGCCAACATGGAAACTTTTTTTCTTAAAATGTGATCAAACAGAATCTGTGCAAGTGTACAGAAAAATGACACTGCTTTCTGTCAGAGTAAAACTGAAGGAATAAAATTATCTCACACACTTTTGTCTGCCAGCTGATTGTATGTCAGCAGGAAGCTGAAGCCCTGCATCTACCAGCGAAAACAAATACACTGCATGCTACAGAGTAAATAAAGGTAAAGGCTGCAAGCAAATGGGGTGACAGCTGATTCACAGAATAAAACAAACAATGTTACTGCGTGTTGGTGGTTTGGGATCATTTCAGTTTATCGATAAGATAAAAGAACCCTTCGAACATGTCTTGAAGACCACAGCATGCCGTAAAACCAGGCAGAAAAGTTGAGATCCAATTCATTATGCTGTATTAAAATGTTCTGCACTGTACTGTACATATTCAGACCACAAATAATCCTACATTCAAAACTATCCTGCTTTTTTTTTTTTTTTTTTTGTTAAATGAGCATTTTACAGAAAGACACTAGCAAATACCATGATAAATGACATCTTATAGAGAATGTCCTATCAGTGTCACATGTTTGCAGTCGTCACCACTCAGCCAGACTCCTTGGATACTAGTGCATCCAATAGTAAGCCGCACTACACAACTAAATGATGGAATATTCACAGAACAACCAATCAACATCCCACCTGAGCCTGCTGCTTAGCATTTTCCAAAGCAGAAGAGAAAGGTAAAGTGGTGCCAATTAAACGTGTAGTGACCATGAAAAGCACAGGTTCAATGACCACAGCTCACCAGAACCTTTTTAACTGACTCCCACTTCATAGACAATTTGTTGTTCAAAATCCATGCTATGGATGTTTTACAGAAGTGGCACTAAATATTTTTTTGCAAAGATTAATGAATGAATTGTTAGAACTAATTAATTTTCAATTACAAGATTGATTATGTGACATTTTTGAGTACATTTTCTCTCATCAGGGCGGCGATGTAATCTTCCTCACACTGAGACAAACATCATGTGAGACGGAGCGAGGAAGGAGGAGGAAAGATATTTTAATAGCTGCATTTCTAAGAATATCTTCAGAAGGGCAACCTGCCAGGCATCTGTTTTAAACAATGGCTGGCATTCATTTTTACACTACATTAAATGCGATGATGCCTTGACAGTAGCTTGACAAACACAGGATTTCTTTTGTTGTTTCATTCATTTGTCTAACACACTGACACACCATGCGTAAAGCAGCAGACAACACACATGCGTAACCTGAAAAACCTCTGCTGTTTTAGATTACGTTCAATTCTTTCATGTAATCGCACATCATTTATTCTATATTAAGCCACCTGCACTGTGTGATGGAATAAATGAGGCAGAAACAAAGACAAGAAAAAAGAAAGCAACTACATAATTAGGATCCACGTACAGCTGATCCAATAGATGAAACCATCCATCCTTCTATATCCATGCTGCCCTGTTCTTCTCTTTCACTTGTTGACAGTGTAATGCATGCTCAGATGTTGAGTATGTCAGCATTTCTGTACAAACTGCCAACCTATGAGGCACCCATTCCCCAAACTATAACTTAAAATGTTTCATACACTGATTTCTCTCTGCAATGCACTACCCTGACCAGGAGCAGGAATTTGCCCATGAGGAGGAGGATGATGATTGTAATCTATAGCAATAGTTTGTCATTCATCACACACAGTTTGCACGTGGCTCAGCAAACACTTAACATAAGTAATGCAGTTGGCTGTTAAGAGCTGCATTTCGACCTTCTTACAACATAAAGCAAGAATTCACAAGGTGGCTTACTGTGTAACTGAAATTTGTAACTCTTGAACTATCTGGCAGTCTAGTCTAAGTTGCAGGATGGCTGCTATTGTCAACAAAAGGAAAAGGCTTGTCAGGAAATAGTCCTCATTAGACATTAGAGTCTAGGCTTCAGGGCAACCCTTCAGTTTTGCAGGGCAACTTTGACCGACTAAAGTCATTTGCCACAGGAATGAGATTTTCAAATTTAATAGAACACTAAAATGTGATATATTGACTAGTTGGCTTTCTTCTGAAGCAGAATCTTTATGTGGTGTCTGTCTGGAATTGGTTATTCGGAATTAACAAAATTCATGCTGATGAATATGTTTTCTGTGCTACTGTGAGGCGGCTGCCAGGAGGCAGTTGGGAAAGAGGTGATTCGATCACAAAGTAAACAAAGAATTTGACTGTGCAACACGGCAGAGCCTAAGATTTTAGTTTGCATAGCAGCAGTGCAATATGTTAAAAATAGCCGCTGGATCAGGGAGGTGAAGAAGGAAAGAGATAAACATTCACCATTAGTGAGGAATTTCAGCCTGTCTGGATTCAAGGAGGAGTGAAATGAACATTCAGACATGAAGAACTCTCTCTTATCAGCATTTAAAAAGTAATAGTCTACAAAGTTTTCATTGTAAACAAACAGTTTTGTTTACATTCCACAACAAACTAAATTGGACCAGAATTCATGGCGGGGTCTTTTGACTAACACTTCTTGCCCTCGTCTCTTCATTACATATATTTAACATTCACGATGAGAGAAGAAATCAAACAATATAAATCACACTTTTCACTTCTTTGATAGCAGATTCATATTTCTACACTCAATTTCTCTGCCAGGAATTTACATACTGTCTTTTTTAGATTCAAAGACTTTGTATTCATGAATGTGCAATCAATTGTATAGAAATGTTTCCACATATATTTTGACAAATTTGGAACCTTTAAAATCTTTGGGATCTACACTAAAATTGCAAACTTTTATTTTATTTCATAAATTTTGTCCTGTGGGTTTGAACACAGTTTAAAGCAGGGGTGGGCAATCCTGGTCCTTGAGGGCCACAATCCTGCATATTTTAGATGTTTCCTTCTTCCAACACACCTGATTCAAATGATCAGCTCATCAAGCTCTGCAGAAGCCTGATAACGATCCTGATCATTTGAATCAGGTGTGTTGGAAGAAGGAAACTTCTAAAATATGCAGGATTGTGGCCCTCAGGGACCAGGATTGCCCACCCCTGGTTTAAAGGGACAGTTTGTGACTGGTGGATCACAAAGCATCATCACACAATACCCATGTACATTCCCATGCACATGCAGATAAAACACAAAACACAAGTGCTACAAAGGGCTGCACAAGAAAAACATCACTGTTTTGTCTCTAAAGTGGTGAAAATACATTTTAGCTAGGCTAGAGGGTATATTGAGCTTTACTGCAAACTGTATGGGTATAATCATTTCTTGCAGTGGCTGAAATACCTCGTGGGCACGGGCACACTGATAAGGAGGACAAGTTAAGGTCAATAGTATAAGCTTCTCAATGTGAAACCAATAACCTGCTGATCTAAGAAGTCTGCACACTGTGGTACAAGGTCATACAATGACAACTAAAAGTCACAGGGAACGATGGCTCAGGACAGGCGTAACTCTAGACCGCTTGCTGTGTCCTGCTGCCGTCTTCTTTACATGAAAGATGCATGTATGAAGCTTCATAGTAAATGCAAAGAATGGGCCATGAACCACATTATTTCTGTTTTGCCATTTATCTGTAGTTCGGGATAGAATTTGCAATGAAGCGAACAAGATGTGTAAAAAAGAAAATAAATAAATCCAGGTCAAAAAATAGTAAGCATTAATAAACTGGTGACTTTGACATTAGTCAAATTATCAGGAGGATAATAAAGTTGAAAAATCCTTCACTTTCAAGGTTGTTTTACTAATAGAAAGTAGCTCGTTACTAAATGCACTAATTAGTAAATGTGATTAATCAGGACTTGTCAACTTTTCAGAGGAGGGTTGTAGGTGTGTTGTATTTCGTGTCTGAATGGACACATCACAAATGTTTTGGGGGGAATTAATCTAGTATTTCACAAAAGTAATGCTTGCAGAGAAAACCACACCAATAGTATACATAAGCACAAAATACCGACTCTTATCTGCTGAAAAATATATGGCAAGGTTTCTTTCTGTGTCGTCTTTGTCCTTGATGGCAAATCAGGAAGTTTCCTGCACTCTGCAGCACATCCCAACACCAGTGCCGCTGGTTAATACAGGGCACAGGGGCGACTACTAATGACCAGATAAAAAGTAGTTCTCAAACGTAGAACTTAATTTGAATAATTTATAACAAAATAATAATAAAATTAATAATAACGTTCATATTTTCTTGCTATATTAACAATATTTGTATTATTAACAGATTTAACATTAGTCTTTACTGCGTGTTTACTAATTCTACACTTCCTGGATGCAGGGCGCCAGCCAAATGAATGTGTATGTAGCTCTGAAAACTTTTCGTGATCATGTGACCTTGGCCCAGGCTCTGATTGGCAGCTGCAGATTTTCTCACGGGGCGCAGCTCAGTGCGTCCCGGACCCTCCCACTTTAGCTGTAAGCCAAATAATTTTTCTTTATTTGCTTTTGTCTTCTGTGGTTGGATATCAAAACTGTCCTTTGACGTTCTTACGACTGCGCTTTCTGACACCGTCACACGGCCTTTCCCCTCCTCTGCTACTAGATGACAGCTACTGTCGTGACGGCTTAATGCATTGGCCTGCTGCCAATGGAGAAAAGACGGTTCATAGACGAGACCGCGTGTAGAATACATGTAACTCGGTTTAACCTCGGACAAATCTGACACGAGAACGTCCAAGTTTATTATTTTTGAAGTCATTTTTGGTCACAGGGCACACCACAGCCACCAAGCAGCATCTACCACAGCCTGCTATGTGGGGCGTTCAGGGAGCATCAGTAAACCGCAGCGTCTCTCAGTAAGAAAATGTTCAGCAAGTCACACGTTTTGCCTTTGACCAGATGGGAGGTGCAACAAAATGAGAAAGTGGGTCATTACTGGTGCTACCAGTGAAAAGTTAGTCTGGAGCCCTGAACAGTGTTTTTTTTTTTCTTCATTATGTATGTTGGGTGTTTTGAGTTTGTACAGATCCTGTAAATATTGATGAAAGTTTGATGAATGGTTTTGAAATTTACTTCTGTTAAGTCTTAATAATATTAAATTAGATTATTATGATTAGAATATCCCCCAACGGTAGACAATTTGTATTCCTGATAATAGTTGCATCTGATGTTACTCATATTCTAATTTTTGATTTTTAAAAAAAAAGGTCATTTGCAGACTGCGCCCCCCCACCAAAAATGTTCCCACTGCCCAACACTGTAGTTCCACTTTAACAGGCTTCCTGTAGTTTTCTCTGCCTATCCTAAAGTTCTGGTCAACAAAGACTGCTCCTGAAAACGGCCCTGAGTTAAGTGCATTTAAATCTCAGTAAACTGTTTTAAGCAGTCTCTTTGACCAAAATGAGGTTTATGGCTAACTAGCTCAAGAATGTTGATTTTTTTTAAAAAAAATTTTAATATATATATAATGTTAGTTTTATATTAAAAAGGGACTGACCAATACTGTGCCCCAATAATGTATACAGTAATCTGTGTATTGGTATATGGTATCTGATTGAGCAGCAGTAAAGTTTATGCTATTTGCAGACCTAACATCCAAAAACTCCAGCCTGACTTTTAGAGAGAAGCGAGACAGACAGAGCGCTACGATGATGTCTTTGGATGTTTCAGATTTCCAGATTGTTGCCTCTGGGACAGCAAAGCTAGCTGCTGAACCTTGATGACTTAGGCATGACTCAGTGAAACATCTGTGATGCAGGATGCCAAATTGATAACCCCAGTGATGTACCAGCATGAACACACTCGACCCTTTAACATTTACGTTCAGCGGTTGGTGAGCAGGTGCTGCCTGTCTGATGGTCATGTAGATGTTTGATGGCAGCGCTTGATGTCTCGACAGTCACTTTTTACGGGTTACTGCATTATTCTTTTGACATAAAAAAAATCACGGATGTGTGTTTGATGTGGATGAAGGCAGGATGAGTAAAATCACATTCACATTCACTGTGAGCCAAACAGTTACCATCAAGTCCACTATGTGGACATATTTGCGCTCCCACAACAAGAATGTTAGAGCACATGCTCCGCCTGGAACATTCTGGCAGGACAGCAGTCGTCCATCAGTTACGGTGTGATAGCAGGGTTAGCTTGATAAACTTGGCAAACACTATTCAAGTTTTATTAAATGAGTAAGATTTGTCCTCTCTTACTACTGAGTAATAATCAGTCACTTGTCTGCTCAGTGTACAGGTTCATCGACTGGCCACCATGCATCTTTGCTCCAAATACAATTCAAATAAAATTTTTTTAGACAGATAGTTCAGCTCTCAGTGATTACAAAAGCAGACAAAAGCAGTGTTACTGAAATTGCACTGCTGGCTTAAATGGTGATTTTAAGTTAATGATTAATATGGTGGACGTGTCTTAAGGGGCTTTTTTTCTTTGATTTATTTTACACATGAGAGTGAACAGCTCAGCGTTTTTTTCTTATTGGCAGTATGCAGAATTTGAGTGCCTTAACTGTTACATTAAGAACTATGAGATATTCGATATTCTGAATACTTTTCATTTTTTTGATTCCCGGGGAAAAAACGTTTTGATTTTTTTTTTGTTTGTTTTCTCTGCTGTGCTGAAATTGCACTGAACTGTGACTCCAAAAGCATGGTTCATTCTGAAACATTGAATTTTGTGTGTTGTCATACCTTGACAACATACTCATAAATGGAAAGTATAATCAAGTGTTGGTTAATCTTCTAAAAATGTGAAGGTTTTTTGCTTTTCAGCTCAGCGTGATCATAAAGTGAATAATTTTGGGTCCACTTATGAGTTAATTACTTTCAACTTTGGTAGCATTTACTATCATGTTATTGTATCATTTCAAAGAATACAGACTTCAGGTAAAACATTCATACTTATGATGATGCATCCATGCCTTTATCTTTTTTATTTTTTGGAATGTGGAGAGGTCAGTGTATATGGGATCTGAACAAAAAACAAAATCTGTCGTGTTTAATACTTTCACATCAAATATCCTGCTTCATGGTTTCTCATGATGCCAATGAGTTTTGATGTCTTTGACACTAATAACTGGATGTGATTAAACATATAGTTAAATGCAAATGATAAACCTTCTCTTGGGGAAGTTTGCAGTTTTAATCAGAGACAGCCTCAACAAACAGCTGTTCCCTTCCCTACATGTTACTCACAGCCTTCACTGAAGATGAGCTTTATCTCTGCCTGCTGTCTGCTGCACAAGGAGACTAAATTAGTCAGCAAAAATTAGGAGAAAAAATCCAAATAAATGTACATTTTAAAAACATTTTAACAGAATGTTCTATATCTGCCTAAGCAGTAAGTGCTGCGCTTAAATGTAATAGAATGCATTTAATATGCAACCTTATAAACACTGCTAATAAACACAGTAGTTCCATCAGCCATGCAGATCACATCAAGGTACAGGAAGAAACATGTACGACACACAAACAAACCTCACAGATCATGTGTAACACCTTTACCAAGATAGTCAGAACACATTACAGTATATTACTGAATGTAACAACATTCTAAAGTATCCCAGATGAATGACTCATCCAATTAAGAAAAACCTTGTTAATTACTATAAGTGAAAACAGCAATTTTGTAGTTATCATTTATTTAAACACATCTATATTTTCTCTGAAGGTGGTAAACCTAGATGTTAACATTTATTTCTCCTCCAGTAACAAAGTGGAGGGAAAGTGAACTGCTGCTTTGCAAAGAAATGCAAAAATGCCTACTCTGTGGTTCTGGCAGATGGTCAGATATCTGGACCGCATGGCCTTCATCTCACCCTACAAGTTCATTCATTTAGACTATGCGCACTACACCTTCCACACCCTTTTTTTATCCTCCTCCTCCTCCTGAAGCTGAGCCTGGTACGTCCAGGAAATCTAACCAAAAAAAGAAATCTTTTCTCAACAGCAATCCAACCTTGTATTTGTAATTAAATAAACATGCTTCAAAAAATAAAGAAATACTAGTACACCCATCCAGTTGTAAGAATAGCTTCTATTGAGTACTCTTGACAACTGTATCAAAAAATAAAAATAAAAATGCAATTTGAGCTAAAGGAGAAAAGAAAGTAAAATGTTGGGGTTAAAGTCATGGACCATTGAGCAGTTTATTTGGATAGCTTGTCGTCATGGTAATATTTACAGACTCTTTCTGGCAGCAGAAGAAAATCTTGTCAATTACAGTATAGATGAGTTTAACACAGAGACACGATTTACATTGTATTTCCCTACAATGCATATTCATGACTAAAACCACAGTTAACTGCAGGCGGAAGAGGAGAGCTACAACAAACTTTTCATCGTTTGTATTTTCTGAGAAGATACAACTCCCAACAGTGTTGCATGACCAAGCTTAAGTTTAGCTTTAGCCATGAGAACTAAACATCAGAACATTAGAAGTGGCTTCAGGACAACAAAGGCAGTGTTTTGGAGTGGTCATCACAAAGCCCTGATCTCAAGCCCATAGAAAATTTGTGGGCAGAGCTGAAAAGGTGTGTGGAGCAAGGCGTCCAACAAACCTGACTCAGTTCCACCAGTTCTGTCAGGAGGAATGGGCCAAAACTCTATCAAACTACTGTGAGAAGCTTGTGGAAGGAAACCCAAAGTCATACAGTTTAAAGGAAATGTATGTAAATTTCTGACTTTGAGGAAAGTAACAGAAAAATTCTCTAAAAAACAAAATCTCTCTCTCATTATTCTGGTGTTTAGCAAATAGACATAATTTTGGTAACCCTGACTGACCTTAAACAGTAAACAGGAAGCGTTTAGACACATTTAATGTCAGACAGTGAGAAAAAAAGAAAGGTTATGTGTCTTTTTATACAGTGTATGTAAACTTTTGGTTTCAACTGTAGCTGATAGTTATGGGTTAAAAGCAAAGATATTTCAGTGTTTGGTTTATGAAAAAACAATGCAAAAAACTGACTACAATACAACACAACATGTGCATCCATGTAATATAAACAACAGCTGAGGAAGCTGCAGCTCTGACTCACTGCAACTTAGAGAAGAAGGATATTACATCAGCTCAGAATGTAAAAACCTCCAACTTGCTGAGACAAAACTTGAAGTTTTTAGCACAGTAAATGCAGTTACATCTGATTCTGCAGTTTTTAATTCATGGGCTACATCTCTATCTGAACCTCCACTGGCAACGGATGAGATGTTGACGCAGAGCGTTGAGCAGGTTGAGGCAGAGGAAACATCTGGGGATCTGCAGTCCGGTTCGGCCAAAGGCCAGTTCTCTGCAGTGCAGAGAGGATACAGCTATGTTATGCGTGCTCATTTGGGGTAATATTATTACCTGTCTGATAATGGAATTCATACATTAGTTTGGTGCAACTCAAACTATGTGAATAATTCAGACACTGAGTTTGATCCGTTTATTAGGTAGACATGTTAAGCTATGAAATGTGAAAGCCAACATGTTGACCCCCTATGAAAAACATTCAAACTTCGCCATAGCCCTGCAATACAGATAGACAACAAATGTCTACATAGTGCTAGTGTCTCAGAAATGCTGTTTCTCACAGCAATTCACAGACAATACAACTCTGTCATCATTTGTACACCATAACACGAACATTTAATTTGTGTTTGATTTAAAGAAATGGAGTATGCATACTCAGAAACATACTGCATTGAGCAATTTAAGCTTCCTCTCATTCTCACTCGATCTTCCTCCACTATCATCAAGGATTCGATCAGAGGACAGAGGAGGCTTCTGCTTTGAGGGAGGAAACGAGAATTTTCTATGCAGCGTTTAGTGCAGAGCAACATCCCTCTATAATATTATCTTTCCTGATAAGAGCTGATCTGGTGGAACAGGAAAATAGCAGCTCTACTCTACTAAAATCAGTTTTGAATACAGTGGGCAATATACCCTTAGAAACCAGCATTACCAGCAGCATCTCCAAAGTTTATCATTGTTTATTCATAAAACACAATAACTTGAATCATGGGTGACCTAACAGCCAAGTAGTTAGGGTGCATGTCACATGAGCACAAATGCCTTCAAGCAGCGAGTCCCCAGTTCAACTCCCAGCCAGCCCGGACCTTTACTGCCCGTCAATCCCCTGCTCTCTATTCCCACATTTCCAGTCTCTCTCCAGTGTACCTAATAAAGGCAAAAATGCCAAAAATATAATAATAAAATCTGGATCATGAATACATTTTAAAAACATTCTTTGCAGCTATATTTATTTTTTCCCCTTCACAATTCTAGGCTTTTTCTACTTCTTTTCTTCCTTTTGCCAATCCAAAAATATTCGACTACAGTCCAGTAGAGGCACATAGTTGCATCATCCTTCAGCCTGAGCCTGAAACGGACACAAGCGTGACTCATCAGGTAGTCTTTTACAAAGTATTTATTATATTTATTCAGAATATTTTTTGGGGGGGTTTTCACTCCTCTTATATCTGTTCTGTTGATTTAGGAATACAAAAAAATGTCTGTTTTCATTATTTCTATCAGGTGTTTTTATTTACTGCGACTTCGAGGAACACATTTCATAGCTGACTTTTACACATTTGACTCTAGAGATTCTGAGTAGTTGCATTCTCTTAAAAATGATGCTTTGAGACTGAAGATGTCCCATTTGGTCAATGCAGCCTCCCCATCCTTGCGTCTCGTCTTTGTATCTCCCTCTCACATGCTTGCTGAGGAGCTTAGGCGTGCAGAGGAGACACTAGTGAAATGCACGCACAGTGCACAGCCCGGGCAGTAATAGTTTTCTGGGCTTCAAATTTCCATTCTTATATCTACATTACAGGTTTGAAACACACCCAAAAGTTTGGATGTAGCACGTTAGAAGAAAATTTCAGGCTAAATCTGGTCCAGGAACTTCTACGAACACTTAATGTAAGCCATCAATCTGTAGGCCCTGTTCTATCTCTACCACTCAGACAACATAGCCGATAGCCAAGTGGTTAAGGGGTATAACCATATGGGCGCATATGACCTGAGCAGCAGATCTCTGGCTCGATTCCCAGCTGGCTGGACCATCCACTGCATGTTGCTACCCTGCTCTCTCCCCTTCATTACCTGTCGCTCTACACTGTTCTGTTGAATAAAAGCAAAAAGCCCGCCCCCCCCAAAACAAAAAAAAATCATTGGATTAGGTATAGCCAACATGCATGATTGTAGTTAAAAAGGTGCAGAGTCTTACTTCAGCATAACCCAATTTCAACCCACCAGGTTAATCATACACGCATTACACGGATAATTTACACAGTAATATGATCAACTAAATTTCCAGATAATTAAAGGCTAGAAATAAGCAGATGATCCCTTAAGAAGGGTAAAAGTACGTAACCAACCCGAGGAACATAACACTGGCTGGGCTACAACCAAAACTCCTAAATAACCACCATTACGTCAGTACTCAGAAACTGTGCTCTTACACAAACAACGGGTTTGAAGAGAAGCACAGCTAAATGTCATTACTATCATCAGCACCTAAGCATGAAATCATGAAGTTGAGAACATGGCCAACATCGGTGGCAATTAATCCGTCTGCTCCGTAGCTCTGTAAAACCTACTGCACATAACAGTCTAAACAAAGTGTCAGGTCAGTAATCATAGCTGTGTCGACCTTCTCTGATCTTCAGCCAGGCCGTAACATTGCAAAAACAAGAATCACTTCAGCTTCTTTATGCCCAGTGTCCTCTCCCAAGCACAGAGCTGAAAACACACTGCTGACTTCACATGAGCCAGTAGAATCAACTTGATAGAACGGTAAATGTACTTGTGATAGTGCACTGGTAGAAGCTAACTGCAAAAAGTGTCATATTGTTAAATGTGCTCTCAAATATACTCATTTCCAACGCAATTCAATTAATGTGAGCAAAGTGTACAGTAGTCTAGAAAGGTCTGGCATCGAGCCTTACGCTGTGAGAAAGTCTAGCATAAATCTCTTGTGACTCATATTGAAAAGTAATTGTTGCCACTTAATGTAGTTACGCTGTAAATAAAAGCACACATTTTCAGGCCACGCTGCATCATGCAAAGAGAGTGGGCCATTTGCCAGATCCCCAATTCTACCACAGACAGACCTCCAAAGAGGGTACATCTTCATGATCTCTTGTTCATCAGGTTTAGAAACTACTAATTAAATAACTGCCAACATGGAAACGGGAAGAAGACGGCAAAGGGTAGAGAGGAAAAACACAAGCTGGCATTTAGGCACTAAACCAGTCAATGTAGAGTGATCTCATTTCACAATCATATTTTTTTTCCCGTGAATAATTGTCACCACAGGGACTAAGGTGGGGCAGCAGCTTAAGGCGGCAACGTAGTATTTTTTGACAAAGAGCAGCATTTTGTGTTGTGTTTTAATATTCACACCCTTTCTCAGCATGGAGCACTGAAATTTTGCTAGCAGGCAAGAAATATTAGCATACATGTATCAGAACACCTCCTACTGTGAAAAGAAGATAGCAGGCCAGGAGGCTAATACTGCTTCCTGTTGAGCCACAAGCTTTGCTGTGGAGCTCCCTCGTGTCAATTTAGATAGCACGCTAGCACATTAAGGTGGTAGTAGTGTGTAAAGCATTAGGCAGTGGGAATTTAAAACACTTCTAGATGATTAGGTGGATGCATGTCCTATAGAGTGAATGTTATGTTTTGACAATTGCTGACCTTCAATGGACCAAGGTCATAGATGAAATCATGCAATTCAATAGTGCTGTGCTTAGCAGTGACTACAAAGGCAACATATATCTAGGGTTTGGTCATTTTCAAGAAGTAGTAACTACTAAGCATCAACAACAAAACATACCAAGCTATGCTGGGAAATCTACAGGGTTTTGTACTGAAACATTCAGCACAAACTGCAGGTCTGGATGATCTATGAATGTAATATCTCCTAATCATCGCACATTAAGAATACCAACTAAAAACTTTCTGCTGAAAATATGTCACAACCACTGTGCTGGTCATAAAGCGTGTAAAAACAAAGCTATCGTCATCAGAATGATGAGTGCAAACGAGTAGCAAGAAGCCCCTAAAATAGAATAGCACCGGAGGTAAATTAAAAAAATGTAATTTGGGTGAACTGGCCCTAGCTATTCAGTGAATGGTAAAGCATTAGTCTACATAAAAAATACAAGACAGTGTAATTGCCCCTGTGGCTGACTCTGGGGCACAGTTTAATTATCAGCTTGTTGGTTTTTGAGAGTCTCAACCAACAGTTCCTGTTCCCAGCTTCCTCCAACAGAACCAGTAGCATTCTCACAAAATGCCTTTGTGAGCTGGCACTGTTTATAGAAGAAACAATAAGAGAAGGGATGTAGGCCAAGAGTAGACTACACTATGGCCCCGTTTCCTAAAAACAGCCACAGTCACTGCCGCAGTTGTAGAGGAATGATTGAGGACTAGTTAAACTTGCACTAAACCCTCAGCACAAAACCGTGCTGAAAAGCAAACTTAAATTGAAATAGTTTGAGTGGAGAATAGCATCTGCTATTTGTAAAGGGAAACCGCTCACCAAAGAACTAGCAATTTATCAGTTTGTTTGAAAGCTAGAAAGAGGGACACAGAGCCACTAATTTAAAAACAACAAAATACCACAAGATGTACCTTTTCACAAACTTTCATCCCCTGGCGGTAATAAGGATTTATTCCGACAGCTTTGAAACCAACTTTCAATTAAACAGCAGATGTGATTTTTGTCTACCATGTGTTCACAACTTCACATAAAAAAAGCGTCATGTCTGGTGGAAAATTTATTCTCCTCACACATTTACTAATTGTGCACACAAACCAATTAGTTCGCAAATAGGTTCACAAAATTCAAGCAAATTAATAATTAGAATTGTGCTCGCCGGACTGGAACGTGTATAAACAATGAAGCAAACTGATTGTTCGTGCAGTGTATCACAATGCTGCAACAGCACAACCTTTATAATGTAACAACCGGCTTGTCCATATGTCTTAGAACTAACAGGAGGAAAAGACGATAAATAAATAAATAAATAAACTCTTGGGGTAGTTAAGCACTAAATTGCCATATGGAACAAGTTTTGACAACCACTCTGTCGAAAGATGTGCAAACAGACATACCGTGATGTCAGCAGTCGTAGCAATGCTCACAATTATTCCGTTAAATAAGATAAAATATCATTGTATATGTCATACAGCTACAAAGTCATGAAATACTCACGCTTGCACATATAACTACCTCTAAAATTGTGTTATGCAAGACATGACAGTCTCTTAGCTGACACACATCTCTTTCAAACATCGTTAAATCCTGAGGCCATCTGCCTGTTTGTCAACACACAGCAGCCGACGAGGCATGATGGGTGCATTATCTGATTTGCTCGAGGGCTAAACAATGACACACACACGATACAGGTAAGCAGAAAACAGACATTTGAGTTTGGGCCTCTTAGAAGCAATTACACCTAAAGCTCCAGCCGGCCAGCCAAACCTGAGCGTTCACCCTCAAGATGCTCACTGTGCTGATTTCACTGCTATAAATGTCAAAAAAAAAAAAAAGACGTTACAGCAGAAATGGTGTAATGGCCACAAAAATGCGCTGTTCTTGTTTAGGGAGATAACGATTTCACTTACGGGCACAACAAGCATCGAATCTAATGTTGAAAATAAAACAACTCATGCACTCAGGACTATAAACAGACTCGGGTCGCGCTTGTTTAGACAACCGTCCTCAAGTGCTTCAAACCGCTTTCAGCTACGGCGGAGAGGGAGGAAAAAGGTGTGACCGTGAAATTGGGCTGATGCGACAGATAACAGAGAGAAGCAGATAGGATTTCATTCATGTGTCAGATTAGAGGGCTCTTTGTTGCTGCCAGAGAGGGCAAAGCACGCCTGGAGAGAGAACAAGGATCGCCCTCACTCCTCTGGCACTTGTGCTGGATTGTGTGCAGCAGAAAGGGGAGTTTGTGTGTGTTGCATTCCTGTCTGCATCATATGCACATAGGCAGGAATTTAGAAAGGAGCTGCCTGTCATAACTCAAATTGCTGTGATCATTGCTGTAATGAGCCACATATTTAACTGCTACATTTACAATCACTCACACACACTTGGGTGATAATGTTTTTTTAAAGATTTAAAGGTCTTCAAAAATGATATAAAAGGTTCTATTTAACTTTGTCTGATGCCCTGGGCTTTATTTAACTGCAGCCATCCTTAGTATCTAGAGCAAAAGATCTACATCTGCTGATACTAAAGATAAAGCTACTAAAATCAATTTCACGATTTTAAAGCCTGATACATTATAAATTCCAGAGCACAACTAAGTTTTTTTTATGATTCTTTCCTGCGATGGTGAGTGAGAAAGGTACCAAGTAGACTATTTAAAGAAACACAGGGAAGATGCAGTTGAGAACAATTAATTTCATTTATGACAGACTATCTCAAAGGAGGATCCTCTGTGTCATCTTCAGAACAACAGATGATAAAGTGGGCAACGATTCACTATCAAACAGATAGTGCACATGCTCAGGCACACAAAGACGAAGCATGACACCTTAAAATAACACTGAACAAACTCGATAAATCTGATTTGACTCTTTCTGTACCAGTAGAAGTGCAGAGAGCTGGAAATTTAGAGCAAAACAAAGGCGTCTGCTCTTCCTCCCTTTGCACCTTACAAAGGAAACCAAACACAGGTATGAAATATTTAAACACCTGAAACATAAGATGACTTTTAAGCTATAGCTAGAGTCTAATATGGATTTAATAAATTGCATTCTGGCATATGAGGCGACCTAATCTAAAGTTTGAAATTTAAAAAAATATGAAGCGTGCTCGTCCAAAACTATTTCAGGCATAAAACTGAAGTTTCCTGTTAATAATTACACAATTGTGGTTTTCAGGAATATAACAGAATTCCTTTGATTCATGAGGCACTCAGGCATGGACTGAATTTTAAGAACCACAAATAAAAAAAACTTTTTGTTACAGTCCTCCATTCTCCAGTTATCTACACAATAAACAAAAAATGCTTTAATGTAATACTTTAGATTTGTCAAAAGAAACAAAAACTAGTGTGTGAATGATGACAAGCATGTGTACAGATATAGCTTTGGGCTCCACAGCTGTCCATAAAGCTAGTAATCAGCTCTCTGACCTTGCATTCAGGTAAAGCCAAAGATACATTCCACACCAGAAATTCGTCCATCTCCTGTGTCACTGAACTGAGTGAGCCTGGCTCAGGCCAGCTCTTCCTCACAGAGAGTTACACTGGTCGGTCCTAGAAGATTCTCCGTCCCAGTCTGTGTACGGCAGAGATGTGCCACATATTCTAATTTCCTATATTATCACTCCATAGTTACAGGATTATCATAAGGGCCTTAATGTGCCTCTGTTTCTTTGGTATGTGTTGATGTTTTAACAGTCATTACACCCTCTGAGGTGCCTTGAAACAAGACCATAAACTTTGTAGAGGGACCACTGATATTGCATGGGGGGAAATCTTTGTTTATCCATTATGTTTTATCATGTAATAAATCAACAGCCTTGTCTTGGCACAAACGCATACTTTCAATATGGTCTGCTCACTGTTCAGTGGCACAACTGGTCTCAGTGTCAGCCGAAAATCACATCAGCAGACGGTTGCATCAGTCAGTATTGTTTGCTGCAGACAGCCCAAGTGAGAATTGACACCCCAATCTGCAGCTCCCTGCAGCTTTCACCATATTGTTTCAGTTACACAGAGCAAAACAAAAACAAAACAATGCCGCTTCCTGTAAAACTGTGGGTAGCAGCGTACAGTACAGGGGCTCACATAACCTGAACATACGCTGCTTTTCTTTTAAAAAATGGACAAAACTAGTGAATGCTACAAGGAGTCAAACATTTACCAAAGCCCAAAAGACCCAGATATTTTCCTCAAGAGTTGGCACATGGCTAAAACACCGGTGACCATTGGACTTAACAAGTAACAGGAAGCCAGACACAGGTCTCCAGTGGCTTCTGTGGTTTGTTAAACTGTGCTCACCAGTCACTTTGTGCCAGGCAAGGAATATAATGTATAATCTGTTGTTGTGATCTTGCGGATTGAAAGTTGATCAGATTTATCTGAACATGAGGTTTTTGTAGACAAAAACTAAACAATGGCAAAGTAGGGCACAGTGTGAAGCCAGAGCACTATGAGTAGCACTGATTTTCAACAGAATTGGCAGTAGCCTCATTATTAATCATTTGATTCAGTGTGAAAAATATGATGGTTTTAAAAGCTAAAAGGTAGAAAGATGAGTCAAAATCGTTTTATGGCCAAACCTATGAAGTCTTATGTTAAGGTTTGGTAGAATATTGCTTTTATTTAATGGTGTACTGTTAAACTGTGGCAAATGCCAATTAAACTGTGCATGTGTGTTCAATTACTGTACTCTACAAAGGTTAAAGGTAAGCGAGGCTGTGCTGTAGACATGATCACACAGACATGGAAAAAAAAAGGTCTAATCGGGCAACCTAAGTGAAAACACCTGTATGGATGGACAATTACAGGCATGTAGGGGCTTTAATAGTAAACAACTACAAGCTATTGACAGAATAATCCCAGTAAAGTTAAAATCTACCTTTCCCCACATTGCTCCTGTGATGTTGTGCACAACCCTGTAGTCGATTTGATTCAGCCAATGGAAAACCTTCAAATGGAACACTGCTAGACTTGGTTTTGATGCAAGAAAAATAAATGTAAAAATGTACATGGTGTGAAATTGATTCCCTCTAGTGCACTGGCTCTGCATTAAACAAACAGACTGTTAAGCCATGCAAGACAGGTACAATCCAATGATCCATGACAAGGTAATGTTTTTCAGCAGCACAATATGAGAAAGTGTCTAACTACACTTTGCATGTGGCTGCATGCTTGGTATCCTCCTCCACACAGACATATAAGCATGTTTTTAATTAGAAAATACACATTCATGGACACCAGATTAGGTATGAACAGTTACTTATCATAAAGACAAAGCATGAAAGGAGCTGATGTCCTCACTGTGTGGTTCTCTCATCTTCACTTTCACTATCATTATCACTGACAGCTTTACAGCATGATAGCTTGTATCCAGCTAGCGTGGAGTAAATGTAGAGAGAGAGAGGAAAGTGTAAAACCTACAGAGTGGTGAGGTACCCTACTTTGACTATCTGAGAGACACTCTTCTTCCCTATTTAGCAAATTCCTGACTCCGGGCAAAAACAAAGGCAGAACATGAGCTGATTTTTTAAAACAAGTGAATGCTGATGTCTCTAACCCCAGCACATGTGTCACAAGTCATCACAACCACTGCAGCAATGACTTGCGACACACAGAGATAATCCTCTTGAGGAAACCGTGTTGCATTTAACCAAATGCAGTGAAGGACTTGAGCAGAGAGGAGAGGAGGCAGCGAATGCGATGCTACCAAAGACTCTGGCATGTGTGGTAAATCACCTACCGGGAGGGTGAGCAGAGGATGTGGAGGGCATGAGGGAAAGTGTGCAGAGTGTGGCGGTCATAATGAAATGCGTAGCACCATCTCTCAAAGCCCTAAAATGATGCTGACCACACTAAAAATGGAGTCCCTGGGACAACAGAGCAGCAATCAGATATTTCTGTCAAATCACACCGTACACCTGGATGATTGTATAACCAGCTCTACAGATTATATTTGTGCAATAATGACTTTTCCGCTTTAATCAAAACACAGTGTATCAACTTATTGGCTGCTTTCTCGCTTTAGACTGTGCAACTGAAATAATACTTCCTTGTGATATTGCTTTCACGTTTACTGCTTCACAAGTCTGAAGCTCCTACTTGCAATCACATGCCTGTCTGTCTCTAATTAATAATAGCAACAAACAGACCTGCGGTGCAGACAAGGCCACAAAAAATGAGACATCTTTATCAAACAACTCGACTTAGGAAAAACAATAACTATCGCTTTAACAAACATGAGCTGCTCACAAAGACGACACTGATTCTGGCCGGACATGCTCACAAGCATCATTTTGGCGATAAGATACTGTTCAAAAGAGTTCAAGTTTCAACTCCTCCACTGTGACAGGTCAACACCAGAGTGGAAACGCTAAGTCAGTGAATTAATCTTTGCTTAAAAGAAAACTACTCTGATAATCGCTTATCATTTTTTGAGCAAAAATTATAAATATTTGCTGGTTCCGGCTTATCTAATGTAAGGAAATGCTGCTTATCTTTGGCCTATACGCTGAAAAACTAAATATCTTGTCGTGTGGATTGTTGGTTGGATAATGTAAAAAAACTTCAAGTGAAGTCATTTGAATAAAAATACAGATTTTGTAATATTAAATCAAATGTTTGTGTTTGACAATCATTGTGTCCTTTCGTAGCTACAGCAAAATGGGACAAATAACTTTCATTTGATATTTTGATTTATTTCTTTATCCACCTATTTGCCTCTGGAGCCCAGTGTGGTTGGCTTTCAGGTTAAATGATGGAACAGCTTTGTGTTTAGCAGATCTACAGCTTTGTGACATAAGGACAGGTGTTTGTACTACAATTCACCTGCCTCCACCGTGGGGGGTTGGTGTTGGAGTAAACCAGATATGACTACATACATGGACGACGAGCCTTGCTTTCAAAAAGGACTCCATTGTGCTGCCAGAGTGACAAAGCAGTTTTGCAGGTTCCACCTTCACCTCTCCTCCCTCTCTCTTCCTCCCACCTGACCAGCGAAAACTCTGGTTGAGCATGCTCTCTCCTTCATGCTAGATTTCCTTGTTACCGGTAAGTTTCATTCATTCTCATTGCAGGCGCTGTAAAGTCACGTCATACCTCTGGCAGTCGAGGCCTATCAGCGGTGCAGACAGACGAAGCTGGATAAGTACTTTAGGGTGGCCAACAGGTAACAAGACAGATAAGGCACCCACTATGACCGACCTGGATATGTCACACAAGGACTGACTGATTTGCTGCTGCAGCTTCTCTGCCATCAGTCATCATGTCAGAGTCAATTATGAACTAAAGGACACTTTTTGTTTAATCTAACACTTATAATTACATGTTAGGGACCCGATTAGACACCATTTAAAAAGCATATGAACTTAGGCAAAATGAACTTAGATAAGGGCAATAGAGTGGTTTCTGCACTGAAACTTCTGAAACCCAATCACTGTTGCAAAAACAATTGCCATTTGATATGAGGGTAATAAGGGCAACCAGAAAGAGGTCAAGTAGAAATGACTCATTAGAGTTTCCAATGTGGGTGCTTCCTCTAAGTCAGCATCTATAGGACTGGTGCAAAAGAATGTATTCCTCAAATTGCTGCGAGATCATCAACGCCTTTTTATGCAAATGTGGATGATGTCAGACTTTTTCCAAACGTTTAGATGCCACAGTCAGTCCCACAGTGCTATCTAGGGCCTATCCTGAGCTCCCATAATCAGCTTACCAGGTTGAACACCGTCTCCACAATGTCTCGGTTGGAAACTTCCCCAACTTCCACCAGGCCAGCAAGCACGGCGAATTTCATCCTTATCCCCCTGATAGGCACTCCGGGGTTGAGCGCCATGGCGCCTGCTCTCCCGTCCTTTCCATCACCTGGCGGCGCGGCGCCCGCTGCCTCCTCGCTAGCCATTGCTACGGAAGGACGGGGCAGGTGGCGTTCACAGGTAAGGCACCTGTTCACCTCCAACGGTGACAGTGGAGCCGATGTCGGAGGAGAAAGAGGGACCTATCTCCCCTTCCGCTGAGTTGTTGACAGTCTACAGGCACATAAGCAAGACGTTTTCCTCCCCATCCAAAAATTGAGCCTCGAAAGTGGGCAAAAAAAAAGAAAAAGCGCAAAGAGAATGTATTGGTGGTTGACACTGCGAGGCTGGAAATGTCACCGCTCCTCTCCGCTGTGAACTACTCCTCTGCCCTGCTCCGTAACTTGATAGCAGACGGCTGGATTAATGCTGTTAAAAGCCCACAAGAAGTGTGCTGCAGGTAACAAAGGGAGACGCAGGTGAGGCAGAGTTCGCCCTTTTACCTGTTTTCTCCGCCGCTCGGACAAACGTAAACGGGGCTACAGGGACTTTAATAGCTCCGTACAGCTCTGGAAGTTGCTATTGTCACTGAGTCCAGACACTTGACAGGTAGCGCGCTTGGCGGAATCAAAAACTCACAAACTGGAGCGGAGCGAGTCCGTCGCCAGCTCCGGTGGAAGTCGACGAAGGACGGAGGTCCGCTCGGTGCTCCCCGGGAAAACTCCGCACACTTGGTTAAATGACAACGTTGACCCAGCTGCGCTGCATTTGCTTCCTGATCTACCCCGGTAGCTTCAGCTCGTCACCGCCATGACAGTGTAGCCGCTGAGTGGGCGACGCATGCGCAGTGGGGCGCTGGGGCTGTGCAGCTCGGTGGCAGGTGTGCCGCTCAGGTGGCCGTTCAGCACGACGCGCTGGGATTCGGCGAGAATCAACAGCCCGTCAATGTGAACTCAGTCACTGGGACCGTGAATAACCAGAGGGGGGACACATTAGCTGTTTCCTCGAAGTTCATTTCAAGTACAACACGTCAAACACTAGATTTTGCCTTCTTAATACTCCCCGGCTTATTAATATACTACATGAAGGAGGCTGAACTGTGAGGGACAACACAATGCAGTCTTGTAGACTACAGCCTCAATAATGAACATAGATGAGAACAATCACCCTCTTGGCAACAAAAACTGAAAATGTATAACCATCACAGAATTTAAGGCAGAACAGATGAATATTTTGCTGGAGAATTTTTCTGATTATTTTAAATTATTCGACACACCTGATAAGAGGAAGATGAGCAGGGATCTTCTGTCCATTTTTAGCTTTACTGTACACTATGCAGACAGTACAAACAAACGAATCTGCTGTCAAGAGAAACTAAAAGCTGTCACAGAATACATTCACTTAAATAAAATTCTTTGGCCTGAGCAAAGTGCATCATAGGCCCAACAAGGTCTTATATTCGTCTGATTCTCCCGTCGTGTTCAGGAGCTGCATGTCATGGTTACATCAAAACCACATGCACAGTCTGTTCAGCCTATCTTTAATCATTGTGGCTTTGCACCATGGCTGCTTAGCAGACGAGATAGCGCATGGGGCTCACACATCAACCTCAACCTTTGACAGTTCACATATCAGACTTCTTCGTATATTATGATTTTTAACCCTCTGATTATGTTTAGCCTTTATGTTTAGCTTATGTGAATATATATTTCCGTGTCCACTGTAAGCGTGTGGTTCAAATAGCCTAAATGATTGTACACATGATTACACTTTTCTGACATCTCCAGATTGCATAGGTGTTCCTAACAAAGAGCTTGGTGAGTGACTACTTATACATTACACTTTGTATGTATTGTGTGTTTATTGTATTTTGAAACCAACCTCTCTAAGCCTGGCCTCAATTTTTCTGTGATCCGACAAAACGCGAATTTATTTAGAACATGCACACATGAGCACAATCAAAACTAATATAAGAAGCAAGGGACATCCTACAAGGAGGGGTTACAGGATTATATAATAATGCAGGACTCGGTTGATACTGTATTTTAGCCGTGCAATTTTGTGTTTCATATTACAAATAGAAACTGACACACATACAGAACCTAGGGCTGTTTGGGCGCCCAGACCCAGTGACAGCCCAATTTTTTCATTTAGTAATTCAGCCTTGACTCTGACTTATGTTTCATCATCCTTACAGGGGTATAAAGGCAGTAGTGGAAGTAATGTGCATTTACTCAAGTACTGTACCTGAGTAAAATGTTGAGGTACTTGGACATTACTCCAGTTTCAGAAAAAAATATTGCACTTTTTACTCTAATGTTTCTATTGCACTGCTATAGATACCTTGCAATCTAAGATGTTAATAATGGGACGTACTCTTATAAACTGCAGTACTGATGAGGTCGACGTTATTGAGCCGCCACAGGAGAAGGTGTCACAGTAGCGGTGGGCTATAGATTTAAAAGTGTTGAAACATATGATCGACTATTAGATATAATATTCCATTTACAGTGGAAATTAAAGTCAAAATTACGAAACATAAACAATAACTGCAAGGTTGACGAGGTCAAACAAGTCACAAATGAAGTGAAAGCATTTTGCTGATAGCACGTTACCATGTAATGAATTATTACTGGTCACACTGTGTTTATGCAAAGGACCTGAATACTGCTTCCATCACTGTACAAAGGAGACAAAACCCACCTGAATTCAGTCTCTCTTTGATACACTGCAAATCCATACACTAACTTCCAATGGAAACACACCAGTATTTCCAAAAGTGCGACTAGATTTTAATGTTAAACATTTAATAACAGACTGTGATCACTATGATGAAAATATTACTTCTATAGTGTGTCTTTAAACCTCAGTTAGTGCAGCACTCATTCAGGCACGGCAAGGTCACTGTACAGCTTTATATTGTGACTTTTTCATATATATTACTTTAATCTACTGTAGCATCACGGCAATAAGGAACATGCTCACTTATGGGAATAGTTAAGACACAGAGCAACTTTTACCTCCTATGACATTACAAAGCCACACCAACACATTGCACATGTTACCGGGGCTTGAAATGCATTTAGAATGTTGTTTTTCTGCAGCACAGCAGCACATTGACAGATAGATGTCTGCATCCCCGGGCATTGGAAACCAAACATTAAAGCAAAGTGACAGCTCTGCTTTGCTTGCCTTTTCAAATAACCACCATCGCCTTAACCCGTGACACGTGAGATGTTTACATAGCTGCATGGATGAGAGGTCCCAGATGCAGTCATGTTTATTATTGCATGGAAAAAAAAATCAAATGCAATCTTGAAAGTGATAATGTACACTTCAGATATATTAAATAGTCCCCATATTTGATATAATCTGTCTTCCTGTCTCTCTGCTCATACTGATTACTGCATGTTTGCTCTGCAAGATGTATGAACAGCTATAAGCGTTGCCACAGAGGCAGCTGGCGTCACTGTTCCCACTGACCTCCCAGTAAAGTGTAGCTGAGCCCTCAGGGACCCTGGGAGTCATGGAAGCCAGCAGCACCACCCATGAGACGCAGGCCTTGTCTCTGATTTAATGACCTGAAATCCGCAGACTTGTTCACTGAGCCCAAAGGTAGACTTTCTTAAATAAAGCATTGAAAAGCTTTTACTGACCTTTGAATTGAACGTGAACCATGCCTTGTTATATTTCTAACTGGGCTTTTTGCAGATAATGAGACTACAAATTTGTGACATTCACTGGCACTGTAATCATCCTTTTCTCTCTTGCTGCCATCCTGTTGGAACCTCTTAAAGGAAGATCACCATTTCTGTTGCTAATTTATTGTCAAAGACAACAATGAAATTGATGAGCCCTTATTACTTGCTCCAGCCATGTCTAGCTAAAGCTTGAAAGGTTCACTTTAAGCACACTGAAAGCAAAGGAAAATGCATTCAAGAGAACAAAAGCAAATTCCAAATACATCAACCATGTTATTAGAGGCCACACTTTTACCTTGTTGCTTGTGTAAACAACACAGAAGAGACTGCAGATGAAATAAAACAAAATTTGCAAATATTAGGTTAAAAAAACAAGAAGATTAAAAAAACATTAAGACAAAAAGATATGAAATTTCATTAGTAGCATTGCCAACTGCATTGAAGAATAAAAATAATCCTGGTAGACATGTCAGGAAGAGGTCGTGTTTGCATTTTGAAAACATCCTTGCATGCATTAGATGGTAACATTTACCATGCATTAGGAAACTCAGGAATAACTCTGCACATGAAACATCAACAACCACCTGTCTGCCTGCAGTTACTGCATGTCTACACTGTGAGCCTGCAGGTTTTTTATGACCTTAATATTTTACTAGCTTTTCAAGTACACCCAGCTAAAACTATTGCAGTCAGATAACTGACAGTTGTGTGTTATTTTGTCCATACCATTCATAACACGAAGAAATAGAAGCTTTATTGGCATTATACAACAAATACAATAAAATTTTGTTCACAGCTAATGTGGTCACAAAAAAAAGAAAACAAGTGAAAATAATGCAATGAGATGGAGCTCAATGGCATCACAACTATATTTTCCAACATGATAATACTGTGAGTCAACACTTGTAAGACTAAAAGCTGAATTTGTTTTGGGTGTATTAACTGACAGTAATTCACCAACAGACAAAATTCCTCTCTTTGTTACAGTAATAATGTGGGTGGATACTGTTTTACACACTTGCTTGACGTGTTAACACACCTACAGACTAGTTCTTCCTGTTCAGAGACCAGGATGATCGATTTTCTTTAATTATCCAAGAAATAATTTTCCTAAGTAGTTATAATAATTTGTTTTTAAAAAGTCCACTCTAAAGAAGAAATCAAGCATTGAACACAATATTTGTAATGCACACTACCTATGTAAGGCAATAAATGTTGTACCAGTTTGCATTTTGTAAAAGAAAAACTAAGATAAATAAAAATAAATAATAATAATGATAATAATATTTGTGAAACGTAATCATCACTGAATAAACTGGAAATTGTTGCTTGGAAATATTATACATATTTTACTCTGTAAACCATCATTCTACATTTATTTGGTTGATTTTCTCAAAATCTCCATAAAGTGATTTGTTTTTGAAATTCAAAAACTTTGGAGAAATTCAGACATATACTCAAGCGATTCTTACGTCACCACTGGATAATCACTTGCTTTCAAGAATTATGTTAATTTGTTTTATTTCGTCGTCAGCCTCATATAATGAATGGATAAGCATTTTACCAGCAGAGGGAGCCAGAGGAAGCTACAAGGACTCGCGAGATGAGACAAATCTCACGAATTCGGCCTGTCTCTTTAATTCTCGCGGGATTTCTGATTTCCTCCTCTTTCACTCCCTGTAGCCAACATGGCAGTCGGCAAGAATAAGAGGCTGACCAAAGGCGGCAAAAAAGGTGCCAAAAAGAAGATGTAAGTAGTAAATTTCTACATTGTTACACGAAACAGACTTTGTCCTTTTCAATGGTGTCACTTTGGCATCAGAAATGTGGCGGATGAAAACGATTTTGAATAGATGTTACAGGGCCAGTGCTAGTCTCGTCGTCGCCGGCCCCTATGGCGCTGGATGGAGTAGTAACATGTCGTGTCAGTCTAGTTTGTGTAACTGCATTTTTTCACAACTAGATTTAACCATATCTGTATGTATAATTTATAAAATTCTGAAAATGCAAAAAAGCGTTGAAAGAGTGGAATTTGGCTCCACAGTTACGGTCAGAAACGTTATACGCTAAAGGCTACGAAGTGTTAGCATGCATTTAGCCGAGCTTACCGAGCAACATGGTAGTCAAAGCCCACAGCTATGCGGCTAATGATATAGATAGTAGGTAAATTAATAACCACGAAAGTCAGGCCAAGTGTTTGGGAAATCGGTGAAATAGACGAGGAATATGGTTCCCACGGTACTTGCAAATCCGAACAGTGTCCTTAACAGAAGATGATTAGCTGGCTGGAGAGCAGCTAGTCTGCCTGAGCTTTAGCTCACATGCACGTCCTCCAGAGATTTGGATGATGCTGTGTGTTTTATTTGCTGGATTGTCATTTGTGTTACAACCTTGTCATAACTCTACTCACTCTCGTGCAGTGTGGACCCTTTCTCCAAGAAGGACTGGTATGATGTCAAGGCACCAGCCATGTTCAACATCCGCAATCTTGGCAAGACCTTGGTCACCAGGACTCAGGGAACCAGTAAGTCTGCATTTACTCCATATGTAGCCCTGTGTACAAAAACCTGCAGCAGACTTCTCTGCTAAAGATGTGTCATGTTGCTTCACTGCCTGATGAATGAATGATACTCTTTGGATTAAGACTACAGATCGTGTAGTGAATACACCACAGTTTTTAAGCAATATTTATGTAATGATTAGGCTTGGCTACTCATGGTGATACAATGGGAATGCATGATAAATTGTTTCGTCCCCTAATGATGGCTGCTGATTACTTATGAGATCAGCTGTTTTTCTTGTGACTACCACTTACTCTGTACAGATTTCTTACTACCTTTGAGTCCTTCATTGACGTTTTTCTTGTTTACCTCCTAGGAATCGCCTCCGATGGTCTTAAGGGACGTGTGTTCGAGGTGAGCCTTGCTGATCTGCAGAACGACGAGGTGGCTTTCCGCAAGTTCAAGCTCATCACCGAGGACGTTCAGGGCAAGAACTGCCTTACCAACTTCCACGGCATGGACCTGACCCGTGACAAGATGTGCTCCATGGTCAAGAAATGGCAGGTAATGATCCCGTTTTTCTGTGAACATAATGTCTTTCTGAAGGTTTCACTGTAGTTCATGTGGTAGGTCAGTCGTGGCAGCAAGGTCAAATTAATACTTGTCTGACTCATATTCTGTAGTTTAGATTAAATACTTACCTCTGTGTACAGGTTCCCCATATCTACAATAAAATCTTGTGCCTTTTTGGAAAAATTAAGGATGGACTAGTTGGACTAATCCCTAGAAACTGTTAAAGTAACTAAGGTTGTAACTGGAGAGTCAGTAATTAAAATCTTGGACTTTCTTAGACGATGTAACACTAATGGCCAATAAGGAGTAGCCAACAGCTGAAAACTGGCACAGTGCAGCTTCTGATTACTACTACTGTATACTCTGCTAAGTAATGGCAGGTGTAGGTGAGGGCGTTTCCTCTGAGAAAAGTAGAGTAATGTATTTTGAGGCATAAGCGTTGGTCAGATTTGTTTTGTTAGGACACTGAATGAGATGTGATTATTTTTCCTTGAGATAACTCTTTGAAGAGTTTGAGGTTTCATAAGGACACAGTGACCGTTGTTGTAGAGTCCATGGGGACGTACTGTGGATTTGACCCAGTCTGTTAGAGTATTTTGGACATATCACATTGTGATTATTGTTGTTATTTTGATTGTCCAATTGCAGTGGAATTTAGTAGCAGCAAAACCTGAAACATTAGCAGGAAGACTCATTTCATGTTGCTTCTTTTTGAAGCAAAACAAAATCCTTTTGGTTCGACTTTGTTTCTATCTCAGAAAAGGTACTAGAATCTGGTTTCTGAGCCAAAGTCTTTGTTTTGGTTTTAGGGCTGCACATATCTATTACTTTCATTGTTATTTGTTCGAAAGAAGAAACCAAAAAAGCTTGTTGGTTTTCCCCTTTAAAATGTACTCACTGATTGATTATAAAATGGTTTGCGATCAATTTAATAGTTAATTCATTTATTAATTATTGCAACTAGAGCTGGCTTAAGTATGGGGCGTAGCATTTTCTCACTCTGAAACTTTTATTGAGCTGTCCATATACATGGCAGAACAGATGTTAGGTGAATGTTTAAATAATTTTTTTTTGTTTAACATAACTTTGTAGAGTCATTGGGTCCTTGTATCTTGTACTTGTGATTCCAGCAGAGATTGTTTCTAGATACTGTGATCAATTCAGAAAATAGGTTGTGAAATGTTTTATTCCTAAAATGTGGATGAGTTATGCATATTCATGTGTAATTTTAAAGTTTCATGTTCAGTACAAGGTGAAGCTTAATACTTGTGCACTCTGGTTATAGATTGTGTAAATACATTTTGAGTGAAGCAGAAAATGTGGAGAGAAGCATGACATCATCCTAATCTGGATTGATTTGATCTTTCCCCTCAGACCATGATTGAAGCCCATGTGGATGTGAAGACCACCGATGGTTACCTTCTGCGCCTGTTCTGCGTCGGTTTCACAAAGAAACGCACCAACCAGATCAGAAAGACCTCATACGCCCAGCACCAGCAGGTCCGCCAGATCCGCAAGAAGATGATGGAGATCATGACCCGTGAGGTTCAGACCAATGACCTGAAGGAAGTGGTCAACAAGCTGTAAGTCCCATATAGTTCTTCCATCTTTGGGGATTTGTATCAGAAATATGACTCCTTAGTGATAGAATCATATGAAGACTCGGGCGTTAGTGGTGGCCTAAAGGCTAAACAAGATTTTGAATGTGTATGGATTTGCACGTACCAGCCACTTTTAGAATCAACTATGAAATGGAGTTCAATATAACAGCTTCTGCCACAAATTGGACTTTATTCATGCCTCCCCATTTCTGTTACGTTGAATTATCCCATTTTTTGATGTCAACAAAGACTAAAAATGTAAAAGTAGAATACATGGCAGGACTGTTACATTGGATTGCATTAAATTTCTCAGATTTCAGCTTTTGCTAATTAAATAGATGTTTAATGATGTAGTTTTTTTTCTGTCAAACCGAATTGCTTCAGTTCAGGGTGGTGTAGATTAATGTGCTGTGTATTGTGGAATTCCAGGATCCCTGACAGTGTTGGCAAGGACATCGAGAAGGCCTGCCAGTCCATCTACCCTCTGCACGACGTCTACGTCCGCAAGGTCAAAATGCTGAAGAAGCCCAAGTTTGAGTGTAAGTAAAACGCAGCAGTGTCACTGGGCATCTCTGTGTTTTTGTGGGAACACGTGATGAAAGCTGTTTCGGTCCCATATGATCTCCTGATTACTGTCTATTGAGGTCAACTGATGTTCCCCGACATGACAAAATGCTGTCGAGTGTTTTGGGGTTTTTTTCTGTTGATGACACATAGCAGTTTCTTTATTTACTTGTATCAAATGTCACTATGGCATCCCTGATATTTTAAACTTCAATCATGGAGATTCTTTATTGCGAGGGAACATGTAGTTGTTATTTAGCCACAGTTAAAAACTTTCCTCTTCTTCTGTTTTGTTTTTTTTTATAGTGGGCAAACTGATGGAGCTCCACGGTGAGGGTGGTGCCGGCAGTGCTGCAAAGGCATCCGGCGATGACACTGGAGCCAAGGTGGAGAGGGCTGACGGCTACGAGCCCCCCATCCAGGAGACAGTCTAAAACACCCTGACAGATTTAATAAAAAATGTAAATGACCAACTCACTGTTCTCATTTTGTTTTTGTGTCAGTAATGGAAAGAATGCATTTAGTTCTCTTGTATAGGGTGATGGTAGAACAGCAACTCGCACAAGCAAATAAAATCCTTTGAACAGTTTTGCCGAGACTTTATGAAGTCGGTTTGAATAGAAAAGACTTGCTTTCACTGCATTATATTGCAAGGTGTTAATTTTGTCAACATGTGTGTCCCGTATGGCTACCATCAGGACAGACTATTGACTCCTTATAAGATGCATATAACTCTTGATTTCATATTAGAGACTCGCATGTTTATTCCAATAAGAAAAAAAACTGATGCTTTTTAGGAAGTAAACCACAAAGTCCTGCAGAAATCAAATAATGTTAAACTGATGGGAATAATAATCTCCTGAGGTGGTCTGACCTTTATTTAAAGCCAATTGCATGTCACACTACATAAGGAAAAGACACCCTAAAGTATGGGCCACACTTTGTAAATGGCTAATGGGTGTAAAATAAGAGACAAACCACTAGATGGTGCAAATGTACAGTTAGTAGGGAATCCAAAATGATGAGCTTGTCAAAATCAAGCAAACACATTATGCAAACCATATTTATTATTTATACCATGAATTATTCTGTAAACATTTAATTGCTGCAGAAGAAGAGTTGCACTATTTGTCGATGAAATACTGCATTCCATTTGAAGGCAGCTAAATACAGGCTTCAACTGCTGACAATACATCCCAAGATCCCAGTTAAGCTCAGGTCATCCAGCTGCGTCCCTTTTTTTGTTGTTGCGCTGAGCAGCATGGAAGGCTGTGTGTCCCTATCCCAGCACTTGCACATAGTTTTTAGGGACTAGAGCTCGTTTTCCTCTCAATTCCCCCGAAAACCATTCTTCATCAACGGACTCTAGATTGGTGACGATATCCCCAACCTGTGAGTGAGACACAGTGGACAGATGGGTTTCTTGAACTCATGTTTTTTTTGTAAATTTGTGAAGGAAACTGTAGGAAAATCTCACTGTACCTGCAGAGAGAGCTCCTCATCACAGTTTGATGTGAAGTCATACAGAGCTCTGGCTCTCGCACCACCGGCAGCTCCGTTCTGCTGGTTGTTAGACAGCTGAGGATCTGTGAAAGGAGACATATGCCGAGTCACTGCGTAATAGTCAAGTATTTGAGTTTGATTAATTAATTGACAGAAACGTGGCAAATGTTATGATATTTGTAAAGATCAGTTTAATGTTCAAACAGCAGAGAAATCCCAGTAATTGTGTCTTGGCTCAAAAAACAACTAGAGTAATACGGTCTGTTATGTTAAAGAGCTGTTTTAGTGTTATGAGGTTAAGAAGTTGTTTTCCTTTTTAACCAAACATACAGCAGACACTCTGATTCTCCATATAAATATGTGTAGTCGTCCCCAAATGTATTCATAGCATTCCATTAAAGAAAAGGCAAAACTCACAATATTCACTCAAATAACTACAAACTGAAAAAAAAAAAAAAAATCTGTCATTATTTTTATTCAATTTTTATTTATTATTACGTTTGTCAATTTCAGCACATGTCCGTGACAGGTGTTCCTTCGTTAATGGGAGGGTATGAATACATTTGAGGACGACTGTGTCTTTCCTACCACCCTGACAATTAACTCTAATACATAAAACACTAGTAAACTTGTTGCCAGGTTTAACGTTTTCCAACCAGAGCAGTCCCCCCAATTTAACAGAACTACACCGGAAAAGCTTTCTACCTGTTTTGGCCTCGACAAAAGCCCGGGGGAACATGCCCTCTCTGCCGTTGAGCCTCCCGCAGCTCCACTCAGCGTTAAGGTGCTGGATGATCAGGATACAGTCGCCCTGCTGGAAGGACAGGTCGTCCTCTGAGTTCCCCGCATAGTCGTACACAGCCACCACCCACTCCACGCCGGACTGGGACGCCTGCAGAGGGAGGGAGGAGTCATGGATGCGCTGGCAAAATATTCAGCAGTAGGAAAACTGTGTTGATGCTCTACACGGGGCATCGGATAACCAGTATCATCCTCTCTGATGTTTCTGCTTATACACAGTAAATATTGGTTACCTGAGCAGGTTTGACAGGTTCAGAGTGCGTACTGGGAGTAGCAGCGGCCATTCCTGTGGAAATGGGGAAAAAGGACAAATCTGTGAAATAATTCAATATTGTAGGAAAATGAGGTTGTTGTCTTTGTGTTTTTTTTTCCTAATCAACCACCTGTGGGGAGGTTTACATTCTCATTTTTACATGACTGTTTAGGGTAATTCCAGTAGTTTTGTGGTCTGTATATTTGAGTATATGTAGGATTATACATTTACTTTAGTTCTTTAGCCCTGTAATGCCAAGTGTATCATATTTGATACATGACTTTTTGAGACATCATCAGTGTGATATTTTTTTTTTTGCCTAAACAACCTGATGTATATAATCAGACACATTCAGTGCATGAATAATCCACCATAGATCCTAATTCATGCACCAAAAATGTCAGATGTAGCAAAAATTATACAAATTAAAACTCATATATTAAAATTGCTATTCATTTTTAATTAAGTTTTTTTTTTTTAATCAGTCAGAAGGTTCAATAAACACATTTCATGGTTCAGGCTTTGCAGGGTTAAAACAGAATTTTGATGTTGGATAATAAAACTGAAAAACTTTCCCAATAAATGCAGAGAAAAGAAATACAATGTTTTGAGACAATTTTTAGACCAGTGTAGATATTAGATAGCAGGAACGTTTGTATAAAATATCTATCATGAATAAAATATGAAAACGCCAGATAAAAAAAACAATCCAGGGATTTTTTCCAGAAGGGGGTTTGTCACAACTAATGACCTGCACTCTGTGTTTCTGAAGTTCTGCCTGTGGCCTGGACTTCTGTAAACAATTGTTTAATGAAACAGAAACAAGCACAAATTCCTGACATGCCACAGAGGGAAATGCCAGCAGCATAAAGGAAAAGGGATGAATAAGGGCTCTTCACTGATGGACACAACTGCTCTTTTGTTTTCAAGTGAGGATCAGGACAATAATACGTTGTTGTAGTGTAAATATTCACATTTATCACGTTGACATATGTGTAATACAATCCCAGTTGGCTCTTGGTAACCAGGTCAGCACATAAATGGTTTCTGTGGTGGGTGTTTTCAGGTAAACCTTACCAGGCAGCGCTATCTTGGCAGACTGCTGCTGACTCGGGGGCGGAGACAGATCTTCAATGACCTCTACAAAGTTAAGGGGGAAGATGCCAGTCGAGGCGCCGATCTGTCCTCGTGCCCAGTCCTGTCCCACGTACTCCTTCAGCTTGATCACGTCCCCCTCAGAGAACGACAGCTCGTCGCTGTGCTCCCCCTCAAAGTCGAACCTTGCCACACATCTCGGACCGCTATACGTGACATTTCAAACATCCAGTTAGCTCATCCGGTTAGTTTGTTCATGCCAACGCAAAGATTTTAAGTTGTAAAAACGGTACCTGACTGATGCAGGAGGTGGCTTTGGTTTCTTTTCAGGGAGGGGCCTTGGTGAGTTTGACTGAGTGGAAAAGAAAATTGTCAATAAATCTTAATTCATAGATTTGTCTGACTTGCAGCAGGCTGTGTTGCTACCTGATGCATCGTAACTTACCAGGACTTTGACGTAGTTGATGGGAAAGAAACCAGCAGAGCCCCTGCAGGTTCCTCTGTACCACTCGCCGTCCACCTGCTCCACCATGGTCACCACGTCTCCTGCTCTCAGAGCCAGCTCTCCTGGACCCTCTGAGTGGAACAACAGAGTCACAAACCACAGCCTCCCACTCAAATACAACAAATATCTCTGTTTGCTTCTTTTCAACCTGCTTGTATCTTGTTTTCAAATCCAACATGCAGATAATAGTTTAAATTCTGGGTAACATACTTGTTCTCTTTCTCGTCAAAAGCAAGATGAGAAGTTTGACAGCACTCTCATGACATTTGGATCTGAGGCCAGGAGGTTGTTAACCTGCTCTCTCAAAGGTTTAAAAATATCATAATGTGTATTGTATGTATTCATGCTAATTTACTGGTAAATTATTAATATTTAGAGGCAATTGGAAGGCATGTTTTTGTGTTTTGAACAGAGGCAGGACAGCCTGATCTGGTCCTTCTGCTAAAGTAAAACACTGACCTCCGGTTTCTAACAAAAAGACTGAAAGGTTATCTGGTTCTCCTCAAAGTTACAACTCCCCTACACACTATTTTTTTTTTTTTTTCAGCAAACCACTGCAGGTCAAATCACTATTTTTTTCTGCAATAAGAACTAATGCACAGAATAATAATAAAGTTCTTATCTAACTCTCAATTCACAAAAATTCAGGATCAGTTGCTTAAGTTGTGCCTTTTTAATTTGATAAAGCTCATTAGATAACTACAATTTAAATGATATAAGACCCTTAATGTTGTCGTTCTGCTCAGGACAGCCTCTGTGTTAATGCAGCCTTTTGTTTCTTTCTTTGGGCTCTGGGTCATACTTGTGTTGTTCAGCAGTTTGTACCACTTGTGTCAGAGTTCCCCACTTTGATCTGTGCAGTCTTTAAGAGTCTGCACAAGAGCTTCAGCTAAATCAACAGCTAAACCTAAATCATACACACTTTAAATCATAAAAACATGTGCAAACAGATTATCTACATAAACAGATGTATTTTATACTGTCTATGCACTTTTTAATGACAATATGAAATGTTTCATCTGCTGCAGATTCAGTGTAAACGTTCATTGCTTAAACTACTTGGATATATGTGACTGAACGAGGGTGCATGGCAAAATACATCGATATGGGAATAAATGTTTCTGCAAAAAAGTTCTGCTGGAAGAATAGTAGTTACTGAGATGTGATTTCAGGTCTATGAGTATTAGCCTTCTGTAATTATTATTAGTATTAACATTAGCATTGCCTTGTAACAGGCTTAACTATTGGTTGTGTGGATTGGATAATGGGGTGGTTAGACTTTAGCTTGTGGTGACCACCCCTTATCTTTTTCATTTAATCCTTGCACAGATTTTTTGTAACTGAATGAAAAACAAAGCTGAAAGTTTCCCTCCGTTTCCTGACATTCAGAAAAACTGAAGGCAGAGAGAAACGGCTAGTCCGACTGTCCCCAAAGTGAAAAAAAAGTACACCTACAACTCTTAACCTCACTATTTAGCTCCCTGTATCTTGTTTGCTGAATTTATATTTGGATTTTTCACCTACACACAGAAGCAGACTCGTCATTTCCCCCAGACATTATGCTACGCTGAAGCCGATCGCCTCCAGGTTCTAACTCACAAACCTGAGAGCGGCATCAATCTTCTCTTTAAACTGCCAGCAAGAAGCAAATCAAAGTGTTTTCCGATATGTCAGAATGTTCTTTCAGTACTCTGTCTCAGTTTATTGTTACCGTGCGATCAGCATGCTGTTTGGTTTGCAGACAGTGATGCATTACCTGGAGTGAAGTCATGTAGAGCCTGCACCTTCATCCCATAACCATCTCCACCTGAAGCAGCCGGACCAGCACCCTGCAGAGAGAGAACAAAGACGCTCAGAGGTTAATACATCTGAGCCGACCGCGAACAACGGCGAGTTAGTCTCAGGTATCAAAGAGATAGTCATAAATGTAGGATAAGTTGCCTGTGCTGGAGACATGTCTGAGTCCAGAGGAGTTATGATCTTCATGCGAGACTTGTGCACTCGGCCTCTGATGTCTCCGATCTGGCACTCAAACTCATCGTGGCTCGTCTGTTCCAGCAGCAGAAGCACTTCATTTTTCTGTTGAGAGGGCCGACAAAGGATTTAGCGTGAAGGTGGGACTGAGGAGCTGAGATTTAACAATGTATTGCAGCGTATGAAGCGATGCCTTTTTTATGTGGAGTCAGGCAACACGTATGTTCATAAAACTTGGTAAGTCACCTGAAATGACAATTCCCCTGTATGACTCCCATTGTAGTCAAAGGCTCCAATCCCATGGGGAAGCTGGAGCTGGTGGAAGAGAGCAAAATGTAAACAGATGCTCACGAAGCAGTACCAGCAGACGCAATAACACCATTCAGGCATGCAGTGGGATCCCTCACGGTGTAATTGTTGTAGAGACGGTGACCTGGCTTGGGCCTCGGAGGTAAGATGGGTTTCCTGTGGGGTTTATGTGTCTGGGGTTTAGGTGACGTCTCCCACGTTGCAGAGTGAGATCGACTAGGTGGGGGAGGTCTGCCAGGCCCCGCTTTGGCTGGAGGTGGGCGAGGTGGGAGGGTTTTTTTCACACTGGGCTTCCTGAAATGCAAAACCATCAATACCTTGAGCGACATGTAGCTGTGGTTACAAATTAACATTTTCCCGACTGATTGTTGTTCCCTCTACTTACCGAGGCGGCAGTGATGGCTGGGGCCCGGTACTGAAAGAGTCCTGCAAAAAGAATTCGATTGTGCATTTGTTATTAGCACTGGGAACCACAGCGTCCTTGTGACAACACACAGCATTCAGTCACAGCCGGCCTGAGCTCAGCAGCAGGTAATGTGTCAGTGTAGCCACAATAGCTTCTTTGTTTGTGGAAAGCAGGTAAGCTGCAAAACCTGACTGAGACCTTCCTAAAGGTACTGCTATGTAGTTTAGTATGTAAACACTAATGGCACCATTCTGAATAAAGTCTGAAAAAAACACGAAAAGTTTAACCCTTTATAGGGCACTCCTTGAAATATTTGGAAAATGAAAATTTCAACTCTAAGGTGGTATTTCAAGATATTTTTGCTTTTGTGACTTTAAAAAAAAAAAGGAAAAAAATGTTGCAAATCAAAATGAATAAAGTTCCCATATATGTAACTTGCTTGTCTACGGTTAAAAAGTAACAAACTGCAAAAAACATTTTTAGAAACATTTTAGTCTGAGGTAATGATACTTACACAAGCAGTAACAAAGTATTTATAAAGTGCTTGGCAGCTTCATTTAGTAACATTGTTTTTGGGGTGGTGGTGTTAGTGGCACTAATCTTACAAAATAAATCAAAGTTGAGTTCAATGCAAACCAGCAACAAAGTGTTCATAAACTGCCCGGAACATTTGTGTAGTGACATTAATATAAAACTAAATCAAAGGTCACGTGGTGCTTCAACCTCAAGGGGAGGCACAGGGTGGACATATTGAACATCCAAGGAAGTTACTAAATATGGTGATTTTCCCTATAAAGGGTTAAGATGCTGTGAGAAAAAGAAAAAATCACTTCTTGTTTGTATTTTTTAAATAAATAAATCTTTATGTCAGAAAATGGGACGTTCATGGCTACAGTGTGTAACGCTGATTCGAAGTGTGTGACTGCACTGTAATGGGAACCTTACCTGGAGGGAGAGGCTGGGTGTCAGGCTTTGTCTGCGGTTCACTGAGGTGGTTAGGGAGCCTACAGGCTTCTGAGTCGGGAGAGGAGGAGGACTGTCCTGAAAATTATCTGACACTGACAAGAGATCTGTCTTTACCACGAAATACTGAAAACTTTTGTTCACTTACAGTATTATGTGTACAAACAAAATGAAAGCAGGGTGCAATGCATGTTTAAAATGCATTCTAAATACTGAAACGCATTGTATAGTTACCACATAAAACTCAGAACAACAACACACACGTCAGCTTTGATAGTTTAGTCTTAAAATGTTTTGATAAAAAACAGGAAACACTCAGTCACACAAGATTTGCTAGACTTACTTGAACCGGTTTTGCTGGGGACCCTGATGGTGGTTGGTCTTTTTGTTAAACTTTGTCTGGTGAAAGAGCCTCCATTGCTGTCCACGCTATGCTGAGGTTTGACCGGGACGTGATCTGAGCAAAGAGACACATGATTGTGTAGCTGCTACAGGAGCCTTAATGTCAAAACAGTTGAGCAACAATTTTAGGAAGTTATTTGTCATCCAGTAGAGCAGGCCTTCAACTTTTTCTTATTTTCTAAATGGTAAGTCAGTGAACTGAAAATTATTTGACATTTCTATTAGCTGAACAGTAATTAAAGGAACAGTTTGACATTTTGGGACGTCTACTTTGTTGCTTTCTTGCTCAGAGTTGGATGAGAAAACTGCTATCACTCATGCGTGCTTGTTTTCTGATTAATATTTCGTACCTCATTTGTCTGAAACGTTCACAAGAGAAATGTAAAAACATCAGTTTATGGTTTTACAAAAGATTTATATCCTGTAACATTTTCCTAACAGTTCATTCATACTTTTGTGCAGCTCATACAGTCACTTGTAGCTGTTGCTTGGCAACCTCATGGTGACATCAGTGTCATGATATACTGGTATTGATGATAACTATTCGTAGGAATATACATGTGGTAATATTGTAAATGATTCAGTGAAAATCTGATTGGCACTCTAACACAGGAACAAGACGCAGCACAGTTATGGTCACACACTGTAAAGATATTTTTTGTTTCAAATTATTAAAAATGTGCACAGGTTGCCTTAGAAATGTGAATTAGCTGCCTTTAGATTGAATATTTAGTTGAAAACCATCCTGTGAGTTGTGTAATTCTAAAGCTGGTTGGGTCAAATGGGCTGAACCTGAAAGAAAAGTTCATATTTCTCCATCATATGAACAATCTTTACAAGCAGACTTGCTTTCCTTTTACATGTTCTTTGTTTAACAGGTTGGTTCTTTACTGAACTTGGAGAACTCAGAGCTGCTGAAGCCATTTTGTACTGAATTCAATACAATGCAATGACACTGTATGATATCATGATAATATTGTCACCGTGATTGTCTTTGTGGATAATCACACAGTACAAGTCGATTATTGAGCAAGACTTTGCATCATTTCCTCAATTTTTAAAATCCTTGCTTATTGAACGCCTGTGATTATTTTTTTTTTTTGGTTGGACAAATAGAGCCAAGCTGCTTCCATAGTGTAGTGGTTATCATGTCTGCTTT
Source organism: Stegastes partitus (assembly GCF_000690725.1). NCBI lineage: Eukaryota > Metazoa > Chordata > Actinopteri > Pomacentridae > Stegastes > Stegastes partitus. The sequence continues at coordinate 201,014 of NW_007578201.1, read as the reverse complement.
ACACGCAGAAGGTCCTGGGTTTGAGCCCCAGTGGAACCAGAGCTGCTTTTCAGCAATTTCCCTGAGATACCAGTAATAAATAAAGTTCTATCTAATCTAGAAGAATAGAAAAATACTTTATTTATCCCAGTCTGGGAAATTACTGAATCTAATCTACTTTAAGTCTCTGATGAGCTTTATTTTGACATTTTATAGCTGAAATCTAGGATCCAGCTTCTACATCCTGTTTCTGTTTGTTCTTGCGACACTTCAAAATAATAACTTGATCAATAGACGAGTTGGAAATGAAAAGTTTTTTGATGCCTGCCTGCAGAGAAACTACAACTTGGAGTAAAATGCTACTCACTCGATGAACTGTCCACATATTCGTTCTCTCTGAACATGGATGATGAGTTGTGGTTGTTTATATTTAGGTTGGGTTTCAGTGGCTCCTTAAAAGGCTTCACTGGAGGTACAGGTGGAACCGGTGACAGCTCTTCATCGTGGATGCTGTTGGCTCTGGTCAGCACAGAAGGACGTGATCTCTGAGGGAGGGTCCCTCTGCTGTGTATCGACTCCAGCTCCTCCTTTATAGAGAGTCCCACAGGTTTCTTAGGGGGCAGAGGCCTGGGGGCTTGTGGGGGGTATTGGGGGGTGTTTGTGGCTGATATGTTTTGGTTGTCATCGTCTATACTCTGACTAAACTGAGGTCTAAGAGCTACAGAAGGTTTAGCAGCTACTGGTGGTCTGGTGGTGGCCTTCCTGGGCCGAGGCTCTGGTTTGACTAGTTCCGAGTTTCCATCCTCGGTGCTGACCTGGCTCTCAAAGGCCTGGATCCTGGCCCGGATATTACGTTGACTGTGGCTGTCGTTCATCTCGCCAGCAGCATCTTCACCATGTGAGGCCTCGTCTGATTGGTCAACGACGTCACTGTTCTCCTCACCTTCGATATCTGCGCTGAAGACCTCCAGTAACTCCTTTAAATATTTATTCGAGGACACCTCTTGGGGATCAGATTGAATGTTGTCACAGTTTTCACTGAGCTTGACCAAAGTCTGAACTGCGGCCTCCTCTTTGATCGCCTGCTTTTGTGTTTTTGTGCGAGGACGTGGGACGGGGGGTTGACTGTGTTCTGAGTTTGAAGAGGAAGTAGTCTCAGCAGTGACAGAAAGAGGATTTGTAGGAATATTCCAGTGTACAGTGACAGATCTGGTGCACGTATGAGTGGACGCTGCCTTTTCAAGTGGCTTCACATCGGACTTTGAATCACTTTGGTCCTCAGTGTTTGTAACCGCTGCTGTATTTGTGGCAAACTTCTCTTCTGTTTCAGTTGCTTCAGGCTTTCTGTTTGCTGCTTTTGGCAGTGAGGGCCTTGGTGGTTTTTGTGGCTTTTTACCTGGAAACAAAAAGAATCTGAATTTGTTGAACCAAAACAGAAGTGAATGTCCAGCAACAGTGACTGACATACGCCTTACCAGCAGGTCTTTTCTCAGCTAACGGTGGAGTTGCAGTGCATTGTGGGACGGTGGTGGAGGCGTCTTCCCTCACAGGGTCAGTCTGTGTGGCGCTGGTGGCGGTGCAGCAGGTCCGGCGAGGGGCCGCAGTGGGCTTTACAATATGTTCCTCCTGGGTCTTCTCTTTAATCACCTGGTCATAGGACGGTGGGGGCTGAGTCATGAAGAAGAGAAGGGTTCACCCACATGCACGCACTTCATTTTATTACACACCATAGCGCTTGTACAAACCGACATGCTGCTAGAATATTTTACTGAGCACAGATATAATTAGAATTTATCTACTGCTAATGACACTGTAGTCATGTCCTCAGTGTTTTGGGTTTTGTTTGATAAGAATTTAAGTTTTAGCAATCATTAACCCCCAAACCCATCATCAAGTTTGACAGGCGTGTTATTGTTGAAAAATAAAAATAAAAAAATCGCCAAACTTACATCCTTTATTTTAGTCAAAAACTATAAAAACCTGACTTGAATTTTCACATTTCTAACAGTCCATTACCTAATTATGTGTGACTTCCAGTTCTGTCAGAAATGAACCAAATCTAAGCTTAAAGTCACCTTATTTCATTAAAAATAGCGCATCATTCTCTCTAACCAGATTCCGTAAAGAACAAAACATTCTGTGCTCCTCGTCACAACTGAGAAGCCGTTCGTGATTGAGCTGTGATCAACAGCTACGTGATCAAGATTCAGAGACTTCTCAGTGGAACTGTGATGAACTGCAGGCGGTGTTTACACAAAGCAGAAAGGAGACGAGCATGGAAACAAAATACATATAACGTGTAGAATCACATTTTGTCCACAGTATTGGTAACAACTGTGAGCACTTGGAAAAATGTTGTCCATGCCGACGCCAGTTTTTTTGTTTTAATTATTGTAAAATACATTGGAGTTGATTTGGAGTGCTACACAAAATAAATGTTTGCGTTTTCTTTACCTCTAATAGATATAATAATACATAATATAATAGACTATTATTATTAAAACTAGATTTTAAAATTATGTTAGTATATTGTCTGTGAAGATTCTCCGTCATCCAGGTCATGCTTATTCTTGTACTTTAATCTTAACAACTGGACTTGCTTGAGTTTCTTGAAGACGTTTCACTTCTCATCCAAGAGGCTTGATCAGTTCTGACTGACTAGTAGGGAGTTCCTGATACTTATATCCTTAAGGAGCCATTAACACCTGAGTTTTGGTTTTAACTTGGGGTTTGTTGCTTCTCCCCCTCATTATGCGAGTCGTTAGGACTCCTCCTGCCACAATGGGGTTCGTTAAAGTCTTTTGTGGCGAGGTGTGAATGTGGTTTCATCTTCCTGGGGAGAGTTCTTAGGACTGAATTTTAAACAGGTGAGAGGTGATGCCTCAGACCTCCACCTCTGTTGAGGGATGGTCTGTCCAGGTTGACATAGATGGCTTCTTTCACTCCTCTCTCAAACCATCTGTCCTCCCAGGCCAAAATCTGGACATTATTGTCTTCAATAGAGTGTCCTTTGTTCTTTGCAGCCCTATACTAACATATATATATATATATATATATATATATACAATAGTATAGGGCTGCAGGGTGGCTCTGTGGCTAACGCCGTTGCCTCGCAGCAAGAAGGTCGCCGATTCGCGTCCTGGTGAGGACACCCGGGATCTTTCTGCGTGGAGTTTGCATGTTCTCCCCGTGCAGCGTGGGTTCTCTCTGGGTTCTCCGGCTTCCTCCCACACAGTCCAAAAACATGTTGAGGTTAACTGGTGATTCTAAATTGTCCATAGGTGTGAATGTGAGTGTGCTTGATTGTCTGTCTCTAAGTGCAGCCCTGCAATAGACTGGTGACCTGTCCAGGGTGTCTCCTGCCTTCACCCTAAGTCAGCTGGGATAGACTCCAGCCCCCCATGACCCTAGTGAGGATTAAGCGGTGTATAGAAAATGGATGGATGGATGGATGTTAGTATATTTTATCACTTGTGTCCAGTATTTACTTTGGTTAAATTTAAGCACTATTCATTTGAGAAGAGCAGATTTTTTTTTTAAAGTTTGTATTTAAGTTTGTATTTGTTGTTTTGTGAGCATTATTTATTGAGGAAAATCAGACAGTTAATTCAAACACTGTTGATCGTATGAAGCCTACCTGGGAGACAGCTGTGATGCCTGCAGACCAGCCTGACTGAGGAGGAGGTAAAACCACAGAGGTTCCTGAGAACCAGTTGTTGTTGGCCAGAGGTTCTGCTGAGACGATGGTGATCTCTGGTCGCCTGAAAGATTAAACATAAATTGAACATGAACACCCGAAACACACAACTACACATTACTCTCAGCAGCATGGAACAATCCAGACACTTGGTTTCATTTCTAAGTAAGAAGCAAACAATACAGTCAAGGTGTGAAAAGGAATTTCATTTCACATTACCTTCTGTCTCTGGTATTGTCGCTCTGAGAGTTTGTTCTTGCTAAAGGAAGAAAAAAAATATTTTATAGACATCTGGAAGGCTTGTCTGTCATTTCTGATAGAAAACATGAAGATTACATTTCTACAGATCATCATACGGTCACTTTTTTTTCTTGAACAATCAAAAAATGTAACAACTGAAATCAAACTTACATCTAACAAACATCTCAGCATCTTTTACCTTCGACAAAATGTTCACATAAAAAGAATGAAACATTGCATGATCTAAAAATATAAAAAGTAGGCAAACTTACTTCGTTTGATAGCAGCTCGTATAGAAGACAGAGGTCCTTGACTAAAAAGAGAGCAGAACATGAAACCCATTTATCATTAAGATCTGGGGCACATACAGACGACAGCAGGTTCATACACAGTGTGGTATAATTTACTCTGTCCGTACTGTTGATGCCAATCTATACAATGATGAAAAAGCCAGAAAAACTAATAAATTTATGAGAGCGTTTGTATTAACATTTACGAAAAAGGTAACACGCAGATGACCTGTACAGAAACTAGTGAGAAAACAAAAGCATAATAATTATTCTAATTATTGCTTAGAGCTAGTGATTGGTAAGAAAAGAGCAGTGAAAAATAATAGGTTTAACAATGAAAAATATATACAATGAATCATAGAAATAGCTTTTGGAAGTAAAGCCGCAAAAACAAAGGCCTACTGCTGGTTGGTTTGGTTCAGATATTTGTTCATTTCTGCATTACTATTCTCCAAAGTGTTAGTTATTTAAAACAACACATTTTATATAGGTTCAAAAACTCTAATTTAAATTCAAAAACACACCTCTAGTATTGTGAAGGGCAACAACAATTAGAGTGACATAACACAAGAGCAGCGCCCCTGTTAATACTGCTGTTGAATCTGGTTTTTACGTACCTACCTTACAAAAACATGATACCCAGTTAATGGCACCACTTCCAGGTAAACACAGTACGTATGAGCACTCCCTTACACATCACTGAGCCAAACATGTTGACGCGATTTGATGTCCTCAGGTTGTCAAACTCTCGGTGCTACAGATTCTTTTCTAATCCTTCAAAAATCTCTTCATCATTGTTGTCTTGCTGGAAACTGTTGTGTGACTCACAACAGCTTCGTGAAACTCTGGTGACAGAGCCGAGCTCATTACGAACACATACCCGGCTCATTAGGACCTGACTGCAGGAGGCTGATGTAAACTATCAGGGGGAAAAGAGCAGCAACCCTCAGCCCGCCTCTTCAACCACATGGTTGATTTTAATTGATTAGCCGAGTTGTAAACACAAAGATCTAAAGGCCTGTTAACCGATGAAAGCTGTGTTTTTAGATGGTTTGATAGATCTCTCTGAGACCCACACAGGCCACTGGTCTTCTTAATGTCTGTAAACAACAGCTGAATTTACCCTTCTGTCTGTCAGTGAGGGGAGATCACTGCATTGTTTGCTCCATTCACAACCTCACCATCAGCAGATCTGACTGTTAAAGGGACAGTGTCCTTCTGCAGAGCTGCCGCTCCGCTCGCAGTTCAGTGAAATGAAGCAGCACATCAGGACCTCAGCTCAAGAAGGAGTCACATACCTGCAATGTAAATGCTCTGGCTTGGTTCTTTCAGGACGATCTGTAGAGGAGAACAGAGATACCAGCTTCATGAGTGATGTGTAGAAATGGAGATAACATCCTGGCAGATTTACAGCAGGTTTATCTGTTAATATGATCAAAAATTCTGTAAGAATGTGAGGAGCTGTTTGGGAATGTAGACATTAAATACATAAGAAATCATAACACTTTATCATTGTTGCAGAAATCTTGCAAAAAATCCACTGAGGCTGCCCTGCTCACTGATTTGCCACATTGCTCACTGGCCTAACACACAAACAAGTATTACTACAGTCGTCCTCAAATGCATTCATACCCTTCCATTAAAGAAAAGGCAAAATTCACAATAGTCACTCAAATAACTTGAAACTGAAAAAAGTAATAATAAATAAAAAATTGCTAAACTATAATTTAGTGAAATAAGACATTGCTTTGAAATGTGGCTGAAAAGAATAATTAAAAAAACAACAACAAAACAAAGCCGTCCCTGACAAATGAGAGCACTTTGCTGATGAGCAGTGGGTCAAAATCAATAGCTGTCAACAGGTGCAGAAGTCTGATTGAGAGTTACAGAAAACACTTGATTGCAGTGATTGGCTCAAAGGGTTGTTCAACTAAATATTAGTTTTCAGCAACCATCATGCTTGTTTTGTTTTTTGTTTTTTTTTACATTTTTGTTGAACCACAATTCAAAAGCAATGTCATGGTTTTCAATAATTTTTTATTTATTATCACTTCTGTCAATTTCAACTTATTTCAGCGACAGCTGTTTCTTTTCCTTCTTTAATGGGAGGGTGTGAATACATTTGAGGACGACTGTATATGGACCACTGCAGGAACTGTGTGGAAAAACCTCTCACAGTTGGCTATTTATATTGTTTTGTGGTATACAGGACCAGGATGGACAGATGGGGGCTTGAGCTCGGTGCGCTGGATTTAGAATTTTTAACATGTGGCTGAGGTTTAAGTTCTGACTTTTAGTGTTTTCACTGAGTGAACACAGAGAAAAATGATTTCAACACATTTTTAAACACATTCCAAACTATCAAGTCAAAGCACATCAATGAGGAGTTTTTCTGACATTGGGATGTTCTGGATTGGTCGAGTCAGTCACCTGACCTCAGTGCTACTGATCAAATATTTTACTGGATCAGATCAGACTGAAAGTAAAAAGGCACCAAAACAAGCAGGAAGCAAGATGGCTGTAATACAAGTCTGACAAAGGAGCAGTGTCAAATTCTAGCTGACATCTGATGTATTACTTAGTCTTCAAGACAAATACTAATTCTGATCACACCTAGCATATTTTGATCCACATTAGCAGCCAGCAGTTCAACTCATCATCAGTGACTTATGTAGCAAATAGTTTGGGACACGTAACTCTCCCACTACTATGGACAGGACTGTATAAACTAGAAATACAAGACCCTGAACCTAACCGGCAGGACAGGCAATTAAATGTTGATAAACCAGTTAGTCGAAGGTAACTGCATTGGTGCTTTTAAATTTAAACTTACACAGAGGCGATGTTATTTCTATTTATGTTCATTTCTACAGTTCACCAACACTTATATAATATCTTCTAATTCAGATGAGAGATCATGAACATGTTCAGCAGCAGTCACAGGAAGGTGGCAGCGTGATCAATAAATGTATTAATGTGAGTCTGTAACATGACTGGATATTACTGATGCCTTGTCGCCAACATCAGTTATCATTAGGAAAACACAACATGTTAGCTAGAAGTCAGTAATAAAATGTTCTCTTCCACACAAACACAGCCTGTGATCTGGCTCAACTGAATTAAACTGACACTTAAACAAACACAATACACTTAGTTCTCTGCAATTTTTGGCGCTGAGCTGATTTCCACGTGATAAAAGGCAAAATGCAGATTTCCAATCCAGCAAACATAATGTATAGAATCTGTTCTGCAAACAATCCAATCAAACAAGAGGTCATTTGTTGTTGGAGGTAAATTGAAAAGAAAAATCTAGGCAAAGGTTAAAGTCGGCATTGCTATGAATTCCTTCAGCCGGAGACCTTGTTGGCAGTCAGCTCCACCTGTCACACCTGTTACTTGTTAACTGTGAGAGCCACAACTCTGCCGCCTCGAGTTACACTTTAACAGAAGGTGAGAAAGGAGTTGCTGCACTTTGACTTAATGCGAAAGACGTTCTTTTAGTAACGGCTCTGCTACTGTAATTAAAGCATCATCACTTCCTTGTAGATGATACCGACATACATGAGACAATATCACACTTGTTTGGTCATCTGTGGAAGCCATGTAGCCCTAAATACAACGACAACGCCCCTACCTGTGAGGAGTTAAATCTAAAATCTTCAGCATCAAAGGGATATTTTCCATCAAGATCTTTCCCTCCTTTAGTCCACCGAGTGTTTGAGCATGACAAAGAACTTGAAGCTATCAGTCACACACCCACACACAACAGAAGAGAGAGGGACGGCCCAGTGATAACTCCGTGTTCCTGTGTTTACTAGGCCAATCTGACGAGCTGGAATGTGGTCATTCAGGAAGTGGAGGTTGTGCCACACCACACTGCACCGTCACTATCTTTTTTTTCCTGCAAAGTATAAAGTGACAGGAACGTCGCTCTGAGCTGCTCATAACTGGGTGAAAGTGCTTGAATAATAAATTTTAGCAGCTTTGATTGTATGTCTTCTAAGTCGTAAAGTCACAGCGCATTTGTTTGCCTTACAAATTAACTGGCAGCTATAAACTTGACATTTTATTGAAAGCACTGTGCATGCAGGTTAGAACTGTGCAAACTGAATTAAAAGCAAGACAGAATGTGAATTACAAGAATTTTAGAAATGTAGAGCTAATTAAAGCACATAAAGAAGAAAATGTGTGATTATAAACGGTTAACGATGTAGTTTTCTTTGCTGGAATTTGAAACTGTTCAAGGCACTGGATGACCTGAAATGCCCTCAGGGTTGAAGCAAGAAAGCATTTTAACTATGTAATATGGTGTTGAATCTATGTAGTGCTTAAATTGTAATAAAAGTCTGAAATTATATTTAAAATTCATGTTGTGTTTTTTTTTTCTTCTTTCAGTTATATGCACGTGTGCTTTCATCGTTATATGGCTACAAGAAAGAAACTGATTCAAGCTAAACACAAAGTCAGACATAAGTCAAACCTAAATTTCATATCAGGTCATATTTGGCCTTTTGCACCAGTAACAGCCGCTTAGTTCCATCTTGGTTGAACTATAGAAAAGACTGCCACATTAAGAAAGGAACATCCCACATACATGGATTTAAAATGTATGAAAAAAAGGGCAGAGCAACATAAAGTCACGTCATGCAAATTTAGCTAGGATTATGTTTTCTGGGACACTTGGAAGGTGTCCTGTAGATCCAGAAACAACAGTCCTGCAGTTTATCCTGATATAACCTGTGGTAACATCAGCAGCTACAGATAACATCAGAAATTTACCAGTGAAAGTAGGTCAGCTGAGGACGGACCACTGACTTAAATATCATCGTGTGGCTTCAGCACATGAATTGCTCTTATGTGATGTCTGAGTTTATCTACAATAGGAATCAAATATTAAACAACTCCTAAAATAGGCAAGTTATCATTCTTAATTGTCTAAAATATCAATCAAGTATGTATGTATGTATGTATGTATGTATGTATGTATGTATGTATGTATGTATGTATGAAAGACATTTCCTGGAAGACAATAAAGTCTATTGTTGCTTCTTCTGGAATGTGTAGACCTACATACACTGTAAAAAAAAAAAAAAAAGATGTAATTGTGCGGGATTTTCCCTTTTTAGTTTTTACTTTTTTTTGTTGTGTTGTAAAAAAAAAAAAAACAATGATATTAAGAAAATAAATTCTGACTTTACATATCTAATGTAAAATAACAAAAAACCTTGTTACTGTGAACAACATAAAGTTTCGATTTTTCATTTTTTTTCCTTACATAAAAAGACAGTTAAATACATGAAAAATGTTATATTTTTACGTTTTAAATTAATATATTAAACTGTTAAAGTGTAGTACTGTAAATATATTCTTAAAATTAGATTGAAAGCTGTGATAATTAGTGTAGTGGCAGGACAAAGTCATCTGTCATGTCTGTCAAGTTTCTGTTTTGTGTGCACATTTTATCTTGTCTTTCCTGTTTTATTTTGAAATCACTAACCCGTTGTCTCTGTCCTAGTTTACTTCCCACACCCGTCTCGTCACACCTGCTCCCTGATGGCTCTCCCTCACCTGTTTCCCATCTCCCCTCATTACCTCGTGTATATTACCTTGTGTGTCTCACAGTCTCGTTGCCAGTTTGTTGCACTTCATAGTCTTCATACCAGCGTTCTGATAGTCACAGTCATAGTCTGCTTTGTTACAACCTCGTTTTTCTGCTGTCGACCTTGTCTTTTTCCTGCCATTTTTTGGATACCTCTGCCTGTTTGGATTTACCACCTTTTACAGACCTCTGCCTGTTAATAAACCTGTCTTTTGCCTGAACCTTTTCTGTGTCCACCCGTTCTGCTCACAGTGAGTTCACGACAAGATCAGGTGTGAGGATTATTGTGATCAAACAGCTACGGAGAGATTAATAACATCACAGGTTGTTTGCAGCTTGTTTGCTGCGTTGAAATGACACTGTGCAGTTTGACAGTTTCTCAAATGAGAAATCATCACTTATGGAAATTCTTTACACATTAAAAATATGTTCATTTAAAAAAATATAACACTTAAAATAGCAATAATTTCTTGTGATTTGAAATCACATTACCAGTTATATAACAGTATTTTGATTTTTTTTTTACAACATTTTTTACATGAAATTATACAATAAAATCTGGTTAAATTAGGCACTCCTTCCTGTAGTACATTATATTTGTGAACTGAATATTTGTATTATATCATTGTTCCACCACATTTATAGGTAATTTAATTGTTTTTACACATTTAAATAGTTTCCATTAAACATTAAAAAGCCACAAAAATAAAAATTAATGCACACTATCTCATAAAATGAAGGTCAGAAACAATGTTTTAATTCTGGAAATTTACTGTACTTTTACTGTACTTTTATGAGATGGATATTTTCCATTATTTTACAATATTTTTCTGGCACCCCAGCTGCTGTAATATAACAGTTTTTTTTTTTACAAACACACCATGTACCTAGACATGTAAAAAAGAAAAAATAATTGGACTTTAACATATTAATATCTATCCATCATTTATCTATACACCGCTTAATCCTCACTAGGGTCATGGGGGGCTGGAGTCTATCCCAGCTGACTTAGGGTGAAGGCAGGGACACCCTGGACAGGTCACCAGTCTATCACAGGGCTACACTTAGAGAAAGACAACCAAGCACACTCACATTCGCACCTATGGACAATTTAGAATCACCAATTAACCTCAACATGTTTTTGGACTGTGGGAGGAAGCCGGAGAACCCGGAGAACCCACGCTGCACAGGGAGAACATGCAAACTCCACGCAGAAAGATCCCAGGTGTCCTCACCCGCACAAGAACCGGTGACCTTCTTGCTGTGAGGCAACAGTGCTAACCACCGATCCACCTTGTAGCCCTACATATTAATATTTAGCAGGTAAAATGTTTTGCATGTTCACCATCATGTTAGTCTTCTAACATTGACTAGTCACCACTTGCAGGTTTTGGACAACAGACCTGATTATGGTGCTCACTGACGTATAAGGGAAGTCAAACATATTGAAATTCATCCAGTGGGCAACATGACAATCTGTAACAAAATTCATTGCAACCCATCAAAAGCTTCAACAGATTGCCTTTTTCAATTAAATGAAACTGCCATCCCAGTTAAAACATCCAGATCAGTTGGCAGAATATTTACCTCCAGTATGCGCCAACAGCACTCCACCTTCAGCACATTATGCACCATTTAAAGGCTCATTACACCTTCGAACATTCAACTAAGACTAATTACCTTTAGAAACCATGATCAGACTACTTGACAAGCTCCCTTTGTGCAGCTCTGACTTAAAATTCCAGACCAGCAGATATCTCTCAGTGACACCTGAAAAGGCACCACAGGCGCACGGGAAAGCTGCTGAGGTCAGCAGGACAGGTTTCCCTTCACAGCCGCGCTCTCCCTTGAACACATGCCGTCATTACTCAGCACAGCAGCAGCAGCAGCAGCAGCAGTCACAGAGCAGCTGGTCAAACTGGCAACAAAAGGAAAGAAAGAAAAACAATCCGCCTCTATGTGATTGAACTGAACTGGTCCTGGTCCGAATCACACCAAATCTGATGAGCTCATTTGTTTATTGGATGATCCAGAGAGATATTTACTGGAAATATGTCGAGGAAAGAAGTTTGTCTGAAGTCAGAATGCAAACAAAAAAGCAGAACTGGTGTTAAAATCCAGGAAAAGGCCTTTGTTGTTAACAGGGAGCTGGTCAAAATAGATTTACTCTCACTTGGAAAACAAGGCAGTTTAAAGCGAACAGATTATGTTGTCACGGGTGAATAACACAATGTCAGCAGCCGACGCGGACCTTTAGTCAGAGAAGATTAGACGGTGTCAATGCAGACGAGTGATTCACTGTGGAAACTGCCTGAAATCGTACCTGATGTGGATCCAAACGCATTTTGTTATTTTGAAATGATGGAAAATTGGATCAAGTACAGACAAGAGCCTGTTCATGACACAGCGGCCTGTCTGCTCACACTCTGGCAGGAATTCCCATCCAGACAGCTGCTGGGTTCAGGGTGTGGTGTGAGGGGGTGTGGTGGGGGGTCTGACTGTTGCAGATAGCTGGGCAGGGCGCGGGGGAGCCGGGAAATAGGGGTTTGCACAGCAGGTGGTGCAAAAAAAACCCCCAAAAAGAAGTATAAAGAAAACTGTATTGACTTGAGAATAAATCGCTTTCTGAGCTGTAATAAATGCAACTTCTACAGAAGGCTTGTCAATCTGTATCCAGGCCGAAGCTAAAAAGAACAAGTGAGCTGTTTCCTGTTCAACAATAGATGACACATGTTGTTGCTATGAGGAGTGTGGGACACAGTTACTGTAACCACAAGGAGGTTGACCAAACCTGCTTTTAAATGACGGTACGGCAAAGAGGTAACACATTTTTAGCTCTTTTGTCTGCAGCTACTGTCACACACACACACAGATTTCATTCAATTCATCAGTGGTGGCTGCTATAAATGGCTTACCAGAACTAATCAGATCATTGTTTATGTGTGTGAATTGAATCATGGTAACAATTTAACTAAATCAAAGCAAACTTGTCTCACATGGAAAGATGACTTGAGGCCAAAACAGCATGCACTGCTTCACCCTGTTCTGATGTTTTTGAGGAATAACTGATAATGCCTATAGATTCCTCCACACAGTATCAAAAGACCAATCTAATGCTTTTAAAGTGTTTTTTTTTTTTTTTTTTACATAGGCCTATGTGTCAGGTTGACAACATACAATCTGCCTCTGTCATGTTTGCGCATCCTACGATTAGAGAGCTGTCACTGAGCTGGTTTAACTCCTCAACTGAAAAGCACACAGTCTTTAAACTGTTGCTGATGATTTCCAAGTACACACAGCACAGTAGTCGGTGTTTTTATGTGTAGTCCTGCTGCTCCAGACCTCCATTACCTTCTAATAGCTCCTAAATGTACATCAGAAAGCAGATTCTTGAAGCTGAATCACTAACAGCCAGATTCAAATCACTGAAATTAGGGATTGTTGGATTATTGTTGTCAGTTAAAATAACGCGTATTGTTCTTTTGCATAGTATTTACTGTTTGAGCTGAATTTTACACAACGATTATGTGTGTTTAACACAACTTATTGCAGACCTGAGTTTCACTGTGGTGGATTACGCAACTCAGTCAAGCTCAGAAGTTCACTCCATGAGTTTCTTGTGAGCATCAAAGTTAATGGAAAACTTTAGTTACAAAAAAACGCAAAACAGTTTCCTGAATGATCAGCTGTGACGTAAATTAAGTGGAAATTAGTTGAAACAGGCAAAACTCTGATTGATATGATCTTGAAAAATATTAGAGGTACAGAGCTGAAGTCATAATAAACTGGACTGATACAGATTTTCACACCAATGAAGCGTAAAGTGAAACTTGTGAGCTCTTCACATGTTTGTCAGTGTGTCCTATCCTACCTGTTGTCTGGTTTCTGTCCCGCAGATCTCTGCCATCATCCTCCTCCTCCTCCTCCTCACGCCGGGCTTCTGCCATCGGGATGAGACACGATATAGGAAATAAACATACACAAATAAAGTAATCGGGGACCTTTTGATAGCAGTTGTTTCATCCGTCTCCTCGCTGGAGTCGGCAGCTGTCCTGTCCGCTAGAAGTTTCAGCGCGTCCGGCCCACAGCAGCGCTTTGTGCTGCGCATGGATGGAGGTGGTGCCACTCAGCGTCCGGAGCGTCAAAACAGGAGTGAAACCGGCGGAATTAACCCCTGAAGCCCACGTTTAAACGTTTTGTTAAACTCTCAGGGACCAGAAAGCTTTAATTTGTTTTTTTTTTTTTTGTGGAAACACTTTGAGTGGCAGAGTCTCCACAAACTAACCTTTATAAAACCTGGAGAAGAACAAACAAACCCAGACAGTAAAGCTGAAATGCCAATTTAAAATCATATTAATGATCATTAATTTACAAGTTTGAAGTCCCCTGATGCATCCATTCTCCTCTCAGTATTTCACCATCAACACCAAACTGATTCCCCTCCAAGGCTATTAAAGTCATTTAATTAATTCACTTTAATGCAAATTCAAGTTCCCAACATGAAGTTCCGGTTTGAAGTGTTGTTTCAAAACTTTCCCCAAACTGACAGGAATATTCTAATGGATACATGTTTGGCCCATTTTGATTATTTTAATATATGTAATTAATAAATAAATACTAATAATATCAGTTTATAAAATGTGCGCAAGTTTTAAATAGTAAAATGCCAACTTCTTCAAATTCTTACCAAAATAAGTAAAGTTATAACTCCTAAAGAGTAACATCTCACTTCACCAGAAAGAAAAATAATCATAAATTAGCCATGAAAAAGCATTTTAAAAGTAATTTGCAGTGATTTTAGAGTCTTGTAGTCCAGCCCCCTCCAGACACTCATTCATCATTAATGCCTCTGTGTTACATGGCTTTTATATTCATGTGCACCCCTGGCAATTACTAAATATGCCCCAAGGTCTGCAGATGAAATGATTCTTGTCGTGCTGTTTAAATGTACTCCTGTGAAAAAAGCGTAGACTCAGCTATGAGCCCCTGTTGAGCCACTAGATGTCGCTGCAGACCTGTTCATCTCCTCCACAGCCTCCTTAAATGGCCTTCAGTCTGAAATATAAAAAAAGTCTCCTTCCCTGAAATCAGAGCCAAGTTTGTCAGAAGTTGTCTGACATGACTTCAGCACGAATGAATAATGGGACACTGTGGATTTAAGGTGGGTTTGCTTCTAAATTGCTTAAATTGCAACTTGGTCTGTGAACTCATCCTTCAATCAGGCATAAATGGAGGTTGTGTCTTTTTTTTCCAAAACTCTACAGTATAATTTCATGCTGGAAATCACAATGATCATGATCCTGCTGGAGACGTGGGAGGAAACACTGGGTGGATTCACAGATACTGAGCAGAGTTTGGAGGGTTTTTGTAGAAAGACGGGAAATTTAGGAACGTATGAAACAGAAGGCCGAGATATCCTCATAGCCTACATAGAGTTTTAAAATATTATTTCAAGTGATGGGATTATTGAGAAATTCATTTCTAAATCTGCTGGCTTGGGAAAATGGAAGTTTGTCATTTTGATTTTATTTGTTAAGCAGAGAACTCGCTACAAAATGCATTTTCTGAGCTTTTTTTTTTTCTGGATAAATACGACTTAAAATGCCTGCTTGATCTTATTCATACTGTCTCACTTTTTTGTCCCACAAACAGAAATAGAAATCTGCTTAAATTCTCATTTTTACCTCCAGTTTTTAGTCAAATTAACCAAAAAGACAAACCTAAAAACATCTAAAGGCCACACTATTATGATTCAGATTAACCTCTTAAGACCCGAGCTCCTGTTTGA
This sequence comes from Stegastes partitus, assembly GCF_000690725.1. Taxonomy (NCBI): domain Eukaryota; kingdom Metazoa; phylum Chordata; class Actinopteri; family Pomacentridae; genus Stegastes; species Stegastes partitus. The sequence goes on along the minus strand of NW_007578201.1, from coordinate 185,421 downwards.
TATGCATTTATTTTATTTATAAAAATATAAATAAAATAAAAATATATTTTTAAAAAATGTAAATAAAAATAAAACAAATAAGTAAAATAATAATAATAATAAAATAATAAAAATAAATTCTCTTTGCTATTTGATCAGATCAAATGACAAAGAAAAATACAAACTAAAAACATATAAAGGAAATAAAATATTTAAAAAATATAACAATATAAAAAATAAAAAAATAATAAAAATAATAATAATAACAAAAATAAAATAATAAAAACTGAAAAATCCATAAAAGGAAATAAAAATATATTTAAATAAATAAAATTTAAATAAATAAATAAATAATTTAAAAAATAATAATAATGAAGTGCATCAGGCAAAAATACACGTCAAATGAAGTTTTAACAAGTGAAGTTTTTGGAAATGTCACCAATAATATAAATATTTTTGCAATATTTGGCTACTGTAGCTCCCCATCTACTTTCCAATATGTTCATACATGGTTTGCACTTTACTCCACTGCTCATTCCTCACGTGTTTCCCTCTCCTGAGGGAGACCAGAAGCCTGCAGCAGTGAGACGCCCTCCTCCTGTGGATGTCTGCCGGAGCTCAGGGGGAGGAGCGTCCCAGTGAGGATCAGCGCAGTGGCTTCACCTATGTGTGCGCCCCGGACCAGGTTAAGTAGCTCGGTTACATATCAGCTGCGTCCTCTTACCTAAACAGGGGTCAAGTGTGGAGCTGAGAAGAAGAAGAACAAAAAAAGAAACACGTTCATTCCTGACAGGACATATTTAGAGTGAGTTTGTGTTTGGAAACCTGCAGCTGATTGTTGCTCGACGCAGCTGCTTTACGCACTGAGGATCCGTCCGACGGTAAGAAAGAAGGAAAAAGCTGTAAACTTGCTCTCCGTTTTAGTTGAACTTGTGTGTTAACTTCTAGTTTCTCAGTGGCTCCTCTGGTTGTTTCACTCCTTCACTGTGTGATTGACATGTGCGGGTGGGTGCTGGAAGGGTTGGGTATCTCCAAACTGGCGCTCAAGGAAGGGGGAAAACCAGGGTTTACTGGGGAGATACCACGTCAAATGATGACTAGTTTTGCATCCTTTTAAAGTTAGAGAAGTGAAAACTCGCGTTCTGCCGTGTTCCCCTGTCTCCTACCATAGACACACACACACAGCAGACCCACCCTGTTTCTAGTCGCACAGTTTGGCAACCACAGGCAATAAAAGCAGTCGCTGCTTTACAACATGTTTGCATATCTGGTTTCATAATCTCACTGAAACCTGCAGCGTCATTAGAAAAGCTCATATCCACGTGCTGGTGTTGTTGTGGACTCCTGACAGAGTTATTTTACAGGCCACCTGTCCTGATTCACCTCAGGCTGCTGTTTGCATGGGCCTTGAAAGCCAGATATCCACTGTGAGGCAGCTACAGGTGTTGAGTTACCTGCAAACATCATCTATGTTTCATGACTGGTCATTCTGTGTGTGTGTGTGTGCGTCATTCCTATGCAGGTCAGGTGTTGTGTTCCCCCCCTGCTAAATCAGTGTACTTCACAATCACCTGATGTAAACTGAGCGTCTCAGGGCAGTTTTCAGGGAGTTAAGATGTCAGTCATGAGATGGTCAAACTAAAGAGCTGTGCTGTTCCTTGTAGAGAAATAATCAGTCTGAGTTGTTTCACCGCCATGTTCGTAGGTGTGTTTAGTGGTTTGGTACTTTGCTGGATAATCCAAGGAACTTGTTCATAAGATGAGGTGGACTTTCAGCAGTTTGGGAAATAAAAATCTTGTGATTTGAGTTTGAAAGTTTCACAAGAAGTCATATTTTGGGCCAAAGCTTCTCATGGCCTTTCTCGGTTTGTCATTGAAATAGTTTAGCTGTTTTCACAGGGTCAAAGTATTGGATTTCTGTAATGTGTGTGTGTATTGTAAATACAGTAGGGTTGCAATATTTATCTTCATAAATTGTCTATCTGTCAATTATTTGTGAAGAGTAACAAAAAAAGCACATCAGTTTCCCAAAGTTTTTACCTCCAAAGTGTTTTTTTTTCTGCCAAAAGCTCCAAACTTGAAGCGATTTTGTTTTTTTATGATAAAGGTGAAGGTGATAGCTGCCAGTTCTCAAGTTTAAAGACCCAAAACCATCAGATGTTTGGCAGTTTTTGCATGAAAACTGGCTACAATAGATAATCAGGGCCGCTGCTATAGCTCAACTGGTTGAGCTGGCGACCTATATACTGGGACTGCAGTCGGTCGTGGGTTCCAATCCAGCCCATTTGCTGCAGGTCCCTCTTGCATTGTTCTCCCCACTTTCCTGTCTCTCTCTTTACTGTCCTGTCAAATAAATGCAAAAAGGTAAAAATGAAAAAAAATAGATAATCAAAGTTACAGGTGACTGTTTGATTAGTTTAAGTGATATTCAGCTGTTTCAGCTCTGCAATATACTGCACATACACATCTCTCCAGAAAGTACTTGAGTGACACAAATGTGACAGACGCCCTGCGTTTATCTGTCATTTACTGTTTTTTGATCCTGCTCTGAATTAATACACTTATTTAAAATGTATAATTTTTTTTGAGTCTTAATGAAAAATGCATTCTGGATTATGCATTAATTTCCACTGACACGTGTCAACCTTTTGGTTCTTTCTGTTTTTGAGCCTGGGGCCATTTTTGATTCAAAGGTCCCATATTGTGCCTTTTTTCGGCAAATGAATCAAAGTCCCACATGTCCCCACAGTGCGTCTGTCAGGTTTTCAGCTCATAATACTGCTAAGATGATTCATTTCACCATGACTGTCTAACCTCTGGTTTTAGGGCTTCTCTAAATGGGCTGTGTTGCTCTGAAAACAATGCTGTTCCTGCCCTCTTCAGGAAGAACAGGCTGTCAGTGGAGCTGTCGATCACATTTAAGCTCGACAACTATTGGTTAGTTAGGCGGGGTGAAGTTTTGCTTGCCTGTACAGCTGGGAGGCTGTTTAGTTGTGGGAGGGCTTGAAAGAATCGATATTTTAATAGCTTTTTTTTAACGCCTCCAAGTTTATAACAACAATAAAAAAATATTTTTCACCGCATTGCACCTTTTAAAGAACCAGATGTTTGACATAAGATTCTGAGCACACGTACTGGACTTTCTTTGACACACCTTGCGGCCTTCATTGGTGGATGGACTTGGCCCAGTGGTTATCACGTGACCGGTGGAGAGTTTTCTCCACATTCCCCACACAACCCAGTATTTATTTATTTATTTTTATTTAGCCTTTATTTAACCGGGTATACGATGACCTCTTTTTCAAGGGAAGCCTGGCCAAGACAGCATCCTGACAAACATTGAAGTTACAACAATTAAAAACTAACAACACATAACAACATAAGTAAAATACATGCTAGATGTAAGCAACAAGATTAAGAGTTTGCATTGAAACAGCAAGTATGGAGGTGCTAAAAAATCTCTCACATGGTTTTTAGGGGTTTCAAGAGTTCCTTTAGAGTCAACGTGTTCTGCAGTGAGTTCCAGCCAGCAGGTGCAGAGTACTTAAAACAGACCTTTGGCACATTTAATAAGTACAAATCATTGGACTGTAAACCATAATTGCTGTGAGTTTTAGAAATTGAATCGCATAGATAGTGGGGGAGTAGACCTGGGATGGCTTTGGAAATAAAAGTATACCAGTGCGTAAGGCGGCGCGTCACCAAAGAGGACCACTCAGCTTGAGCATATAAAGTGCAGTGGTGAGTGAGGGCTCCACAACCCATGACAAACCTTAAAGCACCGTGATAGACAGAATCCAGACTTAGCAGACAGTTGGTAGGGGCATTCATATATAAAAGGTCGCAAGCACAGGGAGAAAGGTGGCAGCAACCAACTTTTTCCTGGCAGCAAAACCAGTAAGCGGCCCCGTGCTGTCTTGGGACTGAAATGCCAAACTTGGGTCACTTCTGTCAAACTGTTTTATTTTGAGAACAAGTGTCCTCTGCAAAACATCTGCATGTCATCACCAGATGTGGCCACGATGGTCTCTGAAGTGGTCTTTAAAGCGCTCTTCATGTGGCTGATGTTTAAAGCTGTTGAGCACACAACCAGTGGCTCACTTCAGCACTCTGTTGACAGCTGGGCTGCTCTGCAGGAGTGGAAACATATCAGGACCCCTTGACAGTATCATCACTTAAGACTTAGTTAGGCAGCTTTTTCTTAAAGTGCTGCCACTGTCAAGGATGTAAAAGTGAGAGGTTGTGATGATAGAAGGGAATTTGTTTACTGTGGCTTGTTGTTTTTTTCCAAAGCTGCACTTATTCGAAACCATTTTATAGTGAAACCTCTCTGATGCTATCCAAATTTATTCAGTCTGATGTGTGTTGTACATAATTAGTTAGATGCTGCGGGGGCTCTACCTTCTAATCTGTTCCAGTCCAAATACTACAAGCAAATATTTAAATCGCCGCTATCTCTCCCACTTTTCATAACATCATCCTAAACACGAGTAGGCTGAACATAAATGCTGAAATGCAACAAGAGTGCAAGTGAAGTGTAAACTTTTTGAAGTGTTTGGAACAGTTTCTAAAGGAATGAGAGGAATGTATGGCTAATCAGTCATCTGTGTGATTACTGGTGATGCTCAGAGGGGACTCAGATCTCACCAAGCGTTCAGAACTGCAGACGTTTGCACGCAGGATCTCTGCGAGTCTCCGCTGCAGCACGGTAGACGATGAGTAATGGTCACACTAATGTGATTAGATGTATGGCTTCAGGTCACAAGTTTGGTGATTGGGATCAGATTTGTGTTATCTTGTTTGTTGGTGCCTCTACTGCTGAGAAATATTTCATACTAGATTTTCTTAAATCGGAGAATTAGGTCACTTTGATAACAGGCAGGCGATTGAATGTAGATATTTTAAAAATTATCATGTTTCTTCATAAGATAAACAGTCAGAAAGGACGTGAACAACGTAAACTTGTGAGAATTTAGAGCAGAACAGGTGCAGTAGTCGCCATACCAGCAGGTGTTTGTGTGTGCTTCCCCTTCTCGGCCTGAATGAGCCGGCTCAGCTCTGTCTCGTGGTTGGGATTAACTCCACCCTCCTCACTCGCGCCCTGACGCTGACCCCGAACAGTGACAGACAAACATGCTACACAAAGTAGCAATGGCAGCATTTTATCTGAGCACAAAATGACACGTTGCTTCAACTGAACTGCTCTATGATTCAAACAGGCATTCCCAAATATATTGTGGCGTTTTCTTTTTGCTTGCTCTCTGAGACCCACTCTAATGTCTGCAAATGGTAAATATGTAGCTGGAGTCAGGAGGCAGTTAGCCTAGCTTAGCATAAGCTGAGAGCCTCCAAATTAAAAAAAAATATACCTATAAATCACTCTTATGCTAATCAATGAGCACATACATCTCATCGGATTAATCTGTACTGAACAGAAAAGTATTTAAAAAATGTTTTGGTGTTTTACAGGAAGATTCGTGCTGCAAGTATTTCTTATGAGTTTGAATTTTTGTTTGTGTAAAGATTAAACAAATAATATGCGTTTAATGAAATAGCTTTTTCGTGGACATACAGTTCTTTGCAAAAGTTTTTAGAGTTTGGATTCTTATTAGTAACACAATAAAATCAGGGAGGCATCAGATCAGTCCAACATTCAACATTTATCAGTGGCTACAGGAGTGTAGTTTGAACAAAGTTTACTACCGTTAAGAGACTGCAGAGTTAGACAGGTGAGTGTACTCTGCTTGTTTAATATATATGTACCATACTGCCTTTTACCAATGAACTCTGGCTGATGGGAGATGTCCATGCTTGCTTACTTTTGCTGGCTCTTGTAAGTACGACTTGCATGTGAAGCTATTTACAAGTGAGACACCGGTAATTACAGTAACTGCGATATGATGGCAAAGCAGAATCAGTCTGACTCACCAGATCACTAGACCTTCCTTCACCATAGAAAACACTAATCTCTGAGAGCGTCCTACTGCATTGAAAATTTTAAGCTTAGTTGAAGATTAGGCTCGTGCAATATGGCAGGTCCAATTGGTTCTTTTGGTAAAATGCCATTTTGATATACAGTTGAAACCAGGAGTTCACATACACAGTATAAAAAGACACATAACCTTTTTTTCTTACACTGACATTAAATCTGACTACATTTTTCCAGTTTTAGGTCAGTTGCCAAAATTATTTCTATTTTGCTAAACACCAGAATAATGAGAGAGAGTATTTTTTATTACTTTCTTCAAAGTCACAAGTTTACATACATTTCCTTAGTATTTGGTAGCATCCTCTTTAAACTGTGTGACTTGGGTCAAACGTTTTGGGTTTCCTTCCACAAGCTTCTCACAATAGTTTCCTGGAATTCTGGCCCATTCCTCCTGAAGGAACTGGTGTAACTCAGTCAGGTTTGTTGGCTGCCTTGCTCCACACGCCATTTCAGCTCTGCCCACAGATTTTCTACAGTATTTGTGATGGCCACTCCAAAACATTGACTTTGTTGTCCTGAAGCCACTTTGTAACTAATTGGGCGGCATGTTTAGGATCATTGTCCATTTGGAAGACCCATTTGTATCCAAGCTTTAACTTCCTGGCTGATGTCTTGAGATGTTGCTTCAGTATATCTATATTATGTTCTTTCCTCATGATGCCATCTATTTTATGAAGTGCACCAGTCCCTCCTGCAGCAAAACACCCCCACAGCATGATGCTGCCACCCCTGTACTTCCCAGTTGGGATGGTGTTCTCAGACTTGCAAGCTTCCCCGTTTTTCCTCCAAATGTAACGATGGTCATTATGGCCAAACGATTCAATTTTAGTGTCACCAGACCACATGACATGTCTCCACAAATGAAGGTCTTTGTCCTTGTGTGCATTTGCAAACTGTAGTCTGGTTTTTTTCTGTTGCTTTTGGAGCCATCATACCTGAGCGTTAACCACAGAATGGTATTATATTTTTTGTGTTGCTCTCTGCAAAGTTGGCAACATAACAGTAATTGATAACATGAGTCTTTGACTTGACTACATTATCAAACAGAATATTGTGTATTGTTAATATTGGAGAAGGGTACACTAAAGTTTCAAGGAGGAAATGCTCAGTCATGGTGTTGACTGCTTGCTTTTCTCATGATCATCAGCATATAAAAAACACCAAATGGACATATTAAGAAGCCAAAAACTTGATTTTCACTGTAGGGGATATCAAAGAATTTTGCATCTGCATGCTCAACTAAAGATTCAGAATGGTGGTTTATTGGTATCAGCATCTGTGATATTGGCCCATTTGTTGGTTAGGCTCTGATCCAACCCAAAGAATTGCCCTCATCCACCCAACCAAACACTGTGGTGTGAAGAGGAAAGATTCCTACTGAAGCTGGTTGAACCACTTTCAGCTGGAATGCAGGTTCTAGCAATTTTGACGGCGCCTACAGTTTGTCTTCTGCTTTAGAAAATAATTTGTGCAGGTGTAGGGGCCCGTATATCACTGTGACCAAAAGTCAATGGATATGGATGATGCAGAAAGATGTGCTTTGCATCTCTTTTGCCTTGAAAATTAAGAGTGAAAATAATGACTGTATACTATAGGAAGAATGTGTAACTGCTCAAAAGGCTAAAACAAACATTTTTCTTTCCTCCACTGATCCTGTTTGGAAGGAAAAGAAAAGTTAGCTTTGAAAGGGTAAACTGAGTAAAGAACATGACTGCATTTAGCCACATGTAAGCAAATATTTGACACAGCTAAACCTGGGGGGCATTTTCGTTTGCATGAAAATAAAAGTCTAGTTTTTGAGTTTCGCTGTGACTCACAGCTTTTGAATTTGGTTCCATTTCACACCAAAGCCCTTCTTTTCATTCATTCAGCTTAAATACACTAGCGTGCTTCTGCAGTTTGCTCTCATCTCTCTGATAAACATCTCTGAAGTTCACGGACACGGCATATCTTCTGTCCTGCCTCCACCAATCCACATGCAAACATGGCTGCTTTATCAGCAAGTGAGACGTAATGCAAACGAGCTCCAGAGGAAGCAGCAGGAGCAGAGATAGGATATACCCACACAAAACACAGTCTTATCACTGACAGAGGCCTATTGTGGTGTGGGGACAGGCTGAAGTCTCCCCATGCCAACATGAAAGTAGGAATGATGTCACCAGCCCACATTGTGTACATACAATGAGGTAATTTAACCTGATAGGGTCAGAGAAAAACAGGCGCACTGCTGGTTAAAGAAAAAGGAAGGAGGTCGTACACACAGAGGTCATGCTTTAGGTAACACTTCTGCAAATCTGGGGCAGGTATAATGACACAAAGAGGAGTTTACATCGCACTGTTACACACATTCACAGGTTTGTGATGCCCTATATTTTCCATGTAGAGCCGTTACCAGGTTAAACTCTTAGATTGTCCAGCTCTTTTGTTGTATCAGCAAATAGCCGCAAACCCACTGACACTCAGCTGTATTTAGTGTTTAGCAGTAACACAGTTGTGAAGCCAGTAAGTGGAAGAAAATCTCGTTCATTTTGCCCTTAAAAAAGGTTATGGCACCTCTACAGCTTGGATTAGTATGAAACTCTCGTGGTTCAGTCCAAATGATTACCAGCAATACAAAACATTTGGTTCCTTGATCGAAAGTCAAAGCGACAAGTTAGTGTACATGGAATTAACTTTACATCCTAAAATGGTTTTCGGCAAGAAACCGCCATTCTCTCATGCGATACACTAATGGCACCACATTTGGTTAGTGACAAAGTATTCTGATTGCCTGCCTGTTTGATTTGGTCCTCTGGCTGACTTCTTCTTCTTCTTCTTCTTCTTTGTCAATGGCAGCTGAGGGTCATGGGTATTGTAGTCTGTAGACCTATCCACTATGTCAAAATGTTGGACAACAAAGGATTTCTTGTAAACAAAGGTGAAAAAATTAAAACTGGTGGCTATGACATAAACTTACAGGGTTGTTACATTATCCAGCAGGGCACCTTAAATGGAAAATATCAAAATGGGAACACAGCGTGTGGGAAAGCACCTCTTGAGCCCTTCCACTTCACAACTCTGTTAGCAAATGCTAAACTAAGAAGCTAACAGTGGTAGTATATGAAACATCAACTTTCCACTAACACAAGCTAGGTGCAAGTTCCAGGCATGTGCTAGTGCTAATTTGGAGTTGCGAACTTTCACAGAACTGGTTCACCTTTTCACACACCAGAACCACTTATCACATCACTGTATATGTGTGTATACGCCTCTACTTTCCCAGCAACGCTACTAACACTAAGTAGAGGCTTGCACTTGACAGAGTTCTTAATCCCACTCCTGCTTCATTTCTGACCATCACGACCTACTTTAAAACACATTCACACATGCACAACAAAGAGTTCTTCAGTCTTCTCCTGTCTTAAAGGGAAAAAATAAAAACTAAAGAGATGCATACCTGAGATTTTACTTCGACTCAGAAAACGGAGCAGGTGTTGCCTCAACCCATACTGTACTGGATTTAATGTACATCAGCACTTTGCACGTTTGTTGCATCGAAGTCATCTCTGTCATTAACAGCTGGGAAATTTCTCTGCATATCAGAGTGGAACTCGCTTTGCTTTTGTATCGTAAAAGCTCACTTAATGTTCTTTTTAACCTAATGAGTTGACTCTGTTCTTTTGGTTGTGGTAAATCGCAGGATCTAGAGCTTATTTTTCGACCACCTGCAGGAAAGTTACAGCTGCCTGCCCCCATGAGATCCCAGTGTGGTCCTCTTGCACCAAACACAACAAAAATGGCCAACTGTATCGTCTCTTTTACTGCTTCTGCTTTGATTAGACAGACAAGATGCACCAGTAGGTCTGTTTTTCCAATGGCAGTCATTACGTTGGTTAGTAGTTGGTAGTTGGTTGTTAGTTGTCATAGTCCTGTCCCCGTCCCTGATGTCAGTTTAAAACTTGCAAAATACCAGTGTCACTCTCGAACCAGTTAACCTTGTCGAGAGCTGATTCTTTAGCTGTTGCAACATTGGTATGAGATGGGGCACCGGCTCTGAACGGGTCCTCAAACTGCCTCGGTGGAAAAGCAGCTATGTTAGCATGCTAATGTTAGCATTTAGCCAGAAAGAGCTGGCATGGCTGCAGACTTATTATGATAATTGCGGCTGATTTTGACAAGTAGAACACAAAATCATCCACAAACTATGTGACACCAGAACTTCATGTAGAGTCATTATGTTGTAATATGATATGTGATAAGTGGCTTGTAATTATTGACATTTTTTTTTTGAAAACATAAACAGTGTCTGTCTGAAAGTTATGGAAAAAGCATGGAAATTATTAGTCATCTGTGGTCCTACAATGTTCAGTAAGGTTACACCTAAAGCCCTGGGTGGTGAAAAATCAGCAACCATACACTGTACATGCATCAACTTGTGCACATTCAAGTGAAGGGTGATATCAGTCTGCCAACTATAAGTGGCATGCCTCTCAGTCTGGAATAACACTTCAGGCCTTGCAGATGAGATGCAAAGTTGAATATTTTTGATGTAAACATTTGGGTTCTTATGTCCTCTTTGTCTACTTAATATTTAGAGCTCAGTTACTGAAATGTTGTATTTTCCTCTTCAGTCTTTTGATTCTGGTGTTCTTATTGACCTTTTCTTTTGCAGTCTCCTCCTTTTCTTTCCTCCGAGCCAAACTGAGCACCTGTGCTTCTGTGTGTGTGTTTGGACATGTTAATGAATCTCGTGTCTGGTGCTCACCGAGCAATACGGTAGGAACAGCCTGTTTCTGGAACCAGTTTCCAGACGAATACAACAGCCAACACCCTGCTAGCCTTCATGTGCATGTGAAAATCCACAGACGTGCTGCATGGAGCAACTCTATCTGCTTACATAACATAATCTTATCTCATAAGCTCGTTACGGTCATTGTTCTGCACATGTTGGGCTTGTGATGTTAAGAGAGGGTTATGCCGGGATAGGTCGTGAATTGTAACCTTTGTATGATACAATAAAATGAAACTGATTTTAACTGCAGCATGATATCAACATTATGATAAAAAGCCCTGCAAATGCTTTCATCCATTTGCATCTCTGTCAACTTTATTTTCATTATTTTAAGAGTCATAGCAAGAAAAATCCAATTTAACTTGAATTCTTCTTGCTTTTTTTTTGTTTTTTGTACAAAGTTGTTCAGTTAGTCTATGAATGCAAGGATTGGGAGCAAGGAAATGACACACAGTAAGGGTTTGGCCTTGGAAACCAACCAGTGACTCAGTGTTGAAAGCATCTGCACCCTTTTACTATCACGTCAGCCCAAATGTGGAGCATTAAACAACAGTTGCTGCTTTAATTGATAGTAATGTTCCTCTGCTTCTGTTATTGAGATTTTCCACCACTTTTCTATGATGTTGTCATTACCAGTACATCTCAGATGGAGTTCAAAGTCTACAGAACAAGACAGTTTTCTGGATTACACAGACTTTATTTCAGTAGTGTTAATTTAAAGTTTCAGAAAAGTGTAACAAGGAAATTACTGCTAAATATCTTTCTCATAAACCTTTCATGCTTACCTCCTGCTTTTCCATTTGTCAGAAGTCCCTAATTAACTCAAATGTTATCTTGCTTCATTCAGGGCAGGTCATGCTGCAATTCTGACATTTACTTGCTGTCAGAAATGTATAATTTAGGGGGTGAAATATTTAAATACTGCCCACACTGTGTGGTTACCACTTTTGTTGCCTGAACAGAGCTTTTCTCACAAATGTGCACATCTGGGAGAAGTTATGTCCTCATTTTGCATCTTAAAAGTTTGGGACCTTGTGTAATTCCAGCATGTCTCCACCCGACATCCACCTCAGCAGCAGTCTAAGTAGCCAATATAAGACCTGTGCAGGTTTCTGGATATGCTATCAAGAATTTGGATTCTGCAAGTGCCATGTTAGCCCAGCGGTTAAAGATGTTGACCCTGTTTGAGTCGAGTCGGGCGTCTTTAATGCAGGTTTTCCTCGTCTGTTCCCTAGTCCTCATTGTGTTTCTGCTAACAAAGACATACAATGCCCAGCTAAATATCAATGCAATTGTAAATATGTGATCTGCTCTGAACTCGTCGTAATCTGACACTCCTACAGATGAATGGAGCGGCGCAGTGGTGGTTAGTGTCCCTCCGGCTGAAGGGAATAAGACAGACACAGATAAGAAAATGAATGGCCTTTTCCTTCCTGCTGTGTTGTTTATTGGATGAGGACGACGAGGACTATAAACACTCAGGCCCGGTTCTATCTGGCCTTTCAGTGACTTCACCTGGAGCCCTAAATATTTAAGCAGCTACTATCACTTTAATGGGCCTGTCTGTCATTGTGTTACCATGGCCACTGTAAATTTCTTCTCCGTGAGTGCGACTGTCGGGCGATAGGGTGATGACTGTTTCAGGATCAGGAGAAATGAATCTAAAGTGGATGTTACAAATAGAGCAACACTCAGGGAATTTTAGAAAAGAACTGCACTCATATGTGTTCCTCATAGTTGATCAAATTCACCCTGGAGTTTAAAACTCCTGTTTAACAAGAAAGCTGGTTTTTAATCTAAGTGAAAGGTGTGTCCTACCTTCCAGCTATTTGTCCAGACCACACCTTTGTGTATGAAACCCTCTGGGATGGCAGACAGCTGACAATACCAGAAACCAGATGAGAAAAAAATGACAAAAGCCCCAGAGGCGAGCATTTCTTTCATTTCATTGTGCTTAGTCTCATTATTCTGGGACCTAATGTCCTCTTTTGAATCTTCTAAAGCCGATCTCAGAATTCATGTTTACAATAGGACTGCTGCTCCATTCCCACTCAATAGAAAAGGGGGAAAATTGTAGTTTCCAGGTGTATCTGTGTAGTGATAATGAATAATTACATAACAAGTGCAACAATTTGCAGCCGGCAGTGCAGGAAAAGTGCTCCATGTCTTAGTAAAATTGGGTTTCTTGTAACAACTCCTGGCTATTACTTAATTAATTGTTCTTAATGATGAACCTTTCCCGCTAATGTAGAGGAGATGAGTTTGCAGCCTGCCCTAAACTGCCAGGTCCATTATTTGGAGCAGCACCCAGCAAGTGTAAAGAAACCCGGCAGAGCTTTGAGCAATGGTGCACTCTGTCTGGCAAATTAGTTGTAACAAAGACAAGGAAATTCAATTTGGCTGTGTTACAACTTTTGATTAATTGTTATTTTTCGTTTGTGTTTTAGTGCGGACATTGATCACCTCAGACCCGCAGGAATAAACAGAGGAGCTCGCTAGGGAGTGAAAACTCAAAAACACCTTCATACACAAACTTTGCCTCATGTATGTAGCACATCATAAGGGCAAAACTGATGTCAGTCAGTTTAAATTACTGCAACTTTTGGATGTAAGATGTGCACATTATAGTTTGGATACTAAAATGTAATTCTGATTTGGGATGTTGCTTCCTTGATTTGCTGCTTGATGCTGCCTAAAAAGAAATAGTTTGATATCTGGATGGAAGGTAGAAACTAATCCAGTGAATTATTCTCTACAACAACACACTGAAAGACACTTACAATGGCATTTATTAGTACTGGCATTGTTTCAAAAATGTCAAATATCCTCTTATGTAGAAAAAGAAAGTAGCATACAGTCTATGGGTGTAGCTGACTGCTACTACCACAGAAGTCTGTTCTTCTCTGTCCTGCCTATTGTGTCTTTGACTCCAGAGACATGGAAGCTACAAATGTGTGTAATTATCAAATTGCTATAATTGTGTAATTGGATATTACCAAATCAGGATAATCCAGTGAGGCATGTGTCATAATGAGACGAACACACACAGACACAGCGCTGCATGTAAACACTGCAATCACAGGAAAGTATTTCAGAATCAGCTCACAGATTCACACACACAAAGGATGTGTTTTTAACAGCCTATGCTTTGACATGTCCTCTGCCATCCCTCTACTGTATTTCAGGTTATTTTGAGCAAGTAGAGCAGTGACTTCTGGGTAACGGTGGCCTCTCTTTCTGTGTCACATTGTGACAGCAGGTACTGTGAATGAGACAGGAATATCGGTCAGGACTTTCAGCAACAGGGCTTTTCTAGATTAGTAAAAAAGCACATTTTATTCCTTTGAAAACAAGCAGATTTCTTCTGTGCTGGATCAAAAATTGTATATTTTAGCCGGATTGTGTGGAGTGTTATAAGCTGCTCAGTCTCAGTGGTGTTGTATTGAGTTGGTAAATCCAAATCTTGACCTATTTGGCTGACAGATGAAGACAGAAATGTACTGTAACAAATGGAGCATGTTTGATTGGAGTCATTGCCTGTGTATTGTTGTCTGAGAGGAGATAATCACTGCTTACGCTAATCTTGCAGTTTGTTGTGCCACTGACTACACAAAACAACCGAAAAATCAGAATTTGGAGGATTTTTTTCAGTAACCAGTGAGCATCAATTACTCACACTTAATACTTACCTGACACGAGCAGAGGGCAGCAGAAAATTAACTTGAGAGGCAAAGCGATGATGATAAACAGGTGAACCAGGGAATGTGAGGAACAGCATGGCGATGGACAGGGTGCTGCAAAGTCCAGTGCAGTCCAAGTCTCCAGGCAAAATCTCATACAATGTACTTTATCCTCTATAATAATGACCCGTTTCCTGGTTAACTGCACATCTTCAGGCGTGCTCATGCACAGAGGGAATTAATGACCCAAAAATTGTCCCTTGAACAGTCAGCATGTTAATATTTGTCTATCACAATATCTTTGGAACACCTTTAGGAAATGGTTTCCGATTTGGTGCAAACATTCATTTTGATTCATCGGAGTTTGGTGGTTGTAGGTCAAAGGTCACCATGACCTTATAAAAGACATATTTGGTCTTTATTCATGCATATGTTAATTATTACAAAATTTCACACAAACATCTTATGCGATTAAATGATTAAGTGATGCTATTTTATATCGAAAAGGTCAAAGGTTAACTTCACAGTGACATCGTCATGTTCTGCAACAAGGCTTTTTGTCATTGTTCAACGTCATAACTCAGGAACAGATGAAGAGATGGATGTAAACTACAACCTGACAAGTTGCAAAGCAGTTATTTAAACCAGTACCATCTGAGTGTTCATTACGGGTTTCTACTCTTGTCAGATGGTCAGTCGTTCAGTTGCTGAATGAAATATCTCGATAAATTAAATGGTGCCACCATCAGAGGATCAAGATTTGTCCTATACTGCATCAGTTTATCCCTAAATAACTGCAAAACTAATGATGGTTCCATCAGCTTCAGCTGAACTTGTGTTTTGTGCAGGTTATTAGGCCAAATGTTAACCTAAGGGTGTGATAATGGTAAACATTATGCTCAATAAATATTAGCATGTTAGCATGTTGATTTTAGCATATAGCTCAAATTGTAACCAGCAATTATGATGTAATAGTGGCAGATTTCTTGGTGGTGTCATTATATCTGTTATAAGTCATTATTGGCTGTTGCCTCGGTGATTTGGCTGAGTCATTAATCTTTAATTAAATCCCTTCTTAAAAATAGAGACTAAGCGAACCACATGTCAACTTTGAGTTATGTACTGTTGACATAGGACGTATGATTACACAGCACCATCATCTCTCCTGTTATAAATTACTACATTTTGTTTGCCAGCTGATGCCTCTCTGGCAGCCTGGCAACCCCGTCCTAAAATCTGCCGTCGGCCTATAAATAGGGAAACTAAGTCAAGTTCAGAGCAGCATGCAGATTGATAATTAATCACAAGGTTGCGTTTCCTCCCGTCTTACATGTCGAACAGTCTTGAACACGACAGCAAGCTTAAAACTGCTCCCAATGTTATTTGTATGCACAGCGATTAGGTGGTTTTACACAAGGATGTCTGCCAAATGCATGTAATGTAACGTTTGTGGAGTCCGACTCTATAATTTGCTTCTATATTGTGCTGTTGGGGGGTAAAAAAAAACTGTGAGAGTCCTGGGCAAGACACAAAACCAACCAGAGTGTTTGATGACTCGTCTTTAGCACGCTCACCCACACACAGACACACACATCACCTCTTTCCATCTGTCTCGGTTTCTCCTTTTACACAACGTCACGATTTTAGGAAACATTGCGTGTTGTCCAAGAAAGCCACATTTTGGTGTTGTTACCAGCCAGAACAACAGCAGAGGGCAAAAATAGAGCCCCGAGATTTAAAAACAAGTATATGATATCGTATGACAAGAAACTAGAGTTGCGAGGCTGCTGCGTTGTGCGACACGGTTCCCACGATGGACGGCGCTCACGTTGGTTGTAATGTTGGTGAGGAAATGGGCCTCTCGCAGCTGAGGAGGACGCCGGTTGCATCACAACACTAATTGGAAGGGACAATAGTGTTATT
Source organism: Stegastes partitus (assembly GCF_000690725.1). NCBI lineage: Eukaryota > Metazoa > Chordata > Actinopteri > Pomacentridae > Stegastes > Stegastes partitus. Next base: position 169,079 of record NW_007578201.1, on the reverse strand, counting down.
CTCCTGTGAGGGAGGGAATCACGAGGATGTGGAAGAGATTAATTCCTGCAGAAATGTTGAGCGCTGATGTACGATTGGCTTAACTTTTACGCTTTATACAACTTGTTGTCATTTTGATGTTCCTCCTCCTTTTCTGTAGACTTTCTCTCAGCTGTTTTTCCTATTTTTTTTTTTTTTTAACTCCCTCCCACTCTCACTTCCCCTCCTTCACTCCCTCCCCGTAACCTCCTCCTCTCCATCTCCATCCAAGTGGCGCTCGGAGCAGCTTACTCATGTCCAGTCACTTCCCACCATGCCTCGCCTCTTGCACGGACACTCACTTCCTGCTGCTTCCTTGACATATCTTTCAATTCTCTTTGTTTGCGACCACAGGACAAGAATGAGCTCCCTGTCTGCTTAGCGACCTGTTAAAGATGGTTCAAGGAAGGTAAGAAATCCCCACCAACACCACACAGTCTGACACACACACACACACACACACACACACACACACACTCCACACTGCTTTCACATTCCTTCACAAGAATCCAACCAGCCGGCACGCTCTCCTTAACTGAAAGCAGATGGTGGATGTTTGACTGTGTGCCTTGTTATGCCTAAAACTCACTGGATGGTGGGGATGTTTCTGTGGTTCTAGGGCAGAGTGGATTCAAAAAAATAAAAATAAAAAAGGGGGTGAGCTGCGATTGGTTGACAGGCACATTTAGGGGCAGGACTGGGAGCTGTAATTTGGCGTTGTGGTCTGCAGCTGCTGGGTGTTTTACAGTTGATCCCCTGTGGTGACAGAGTCCGTATCGCCCTGTGTAACGTGAGTGCCTAACTCCGTCCTCTATTGTGTTGGTATTCGGAACAGGGGCACTGTGTTGTGTCATTGTTTGTTTGTAGCCATGCTGATGGCGGGAGTCTGTCAGGCAGTTGGGTTCAGACTGACATATGTCAACAACAGCTGGATGGACTGTCATAACACTTGTGTGTGGTTCCCAGATGATGAATCCTGAAGATCCACCACCACCACCAGATCGACATGTGCAGTTTTTGAGGGAAATATGTCAAGAATTGTTGGATAGATTGCTGTCAAATTTACAAGGGCTGCGGCTAATGTTTTCACATGGTTTCACTTTCATTTAATCTGTAAGATATTTTCTTGATTAGTTGATTAGTTATTTAGTCCTTAAAATGTCAGAGAATGAAACCTGCTGGTCAGTATTTCCCAAGTTTTGTCTTCTTATGTCCACAACCCAAAGTGATTCAGTTCACTGTCATAAAGGAGTGAAGACGACTAATGTTCAGTTGAAAGGTTAATCCATTAGTCATTGTTGCTCTGTTCAGTTCATACATTTCTGTTACCAGCATCATGATTTAAAATAATGTAATTTTTTGATTATTTCTTTGGTGCCATGATCAGGTAAAAAAAAACATATGTCCACTTCTATTCGATATCTACGATATATCTGAATGTGTGTCCATGCTGGAAGAGGAAACCCCCCTAAGTTGCGAGAAGGGTGAACATTGTAAACCTTACATCTCCTTAACACTGTCATATCAGCATTGTCATTGCATGAATGTTAGCATAGGCCTACTGATGACATTTAACTCAATGTACTGCAGTGCTCAAGTATCACCTCAGACTGTTTAGCGTTTCAAAACAAGTTTCATTAACTGATTCATCATTTCCTGTAGTTGCAGTCTGTGTTTCTATTTGTCCACTAAAATGGATTTGAAGCTCAAAGCACTGCTGTGCCATGACTGTACACACTAGTAGACTGTTTATTTTTATTTTTTAGTCTTTGGAGAATTCATATAGAAGTAAAATGATCAACGATTAATTATCAAATGCATTTGGTTCAGACTGCAAGGAAGAAAACTGGTCAGAATGATCATTTTACCTTGAGTTACCTTTTGACCAGTGCCTTACTTACACATACAGACGACATCTCATGCTCTGTACTCTGAGTATGAGCTGCTATGGACAGGTGCTAAAAGAGTTTCATGATGTAAACTGAATCGGCTGAAGAACTCTTTGTGTCTGTATCAGTTTGAATTTTAATTAAGCAGAGTTTACGCTGCTTCTGTGGTAGAACGACAACCACAAACTGTAAACATTTATTTATTTGAAATAGTTTTTGCACTATGTATTAGTTTTAATCATGTGTACTTGTAATGATTTGTAGTCAGTAGGGCTGAATGATATGCAAAATTATATTGCAACTGTGATATTTAGTCACAATTTTGGTTGGAATGGGGTTAAATTTCACATAAAAATGATAACTGTGATTTGTTTTCTTTTCTGAATAATACATTTATATGCTGGAGCACCTGTATAGCACCACAATGCTTCATTTAAACTAGTATGTTGCTACACATTTTAACTTTTATCAAAAAATTGCAGCAATTGCCGTAGTGTGATTTTGATAAAGTGCTCAGCCCTAGTGCTCAGTATTGTCTCCTGTCTCCTGGTGTCGTGTGTCATTTGTGAAAATAACAGATTTTCATACATACTGTCGCATCCACTGTCTGCAAACACAGGAAACATCAGGAGTTAAGTCACATCCTGACATCCTCTCTCTTGAAGTGTCTGGAAACATGCAAAGTGTAGCAGTGACTTGTCCTTTATATTGTTTTAGCTCCATAGCAGCTCATAGTGTATGTTCCTGTTTTATACAGCACTACACTCCCCCTGTTCGCTGTGTTGTTTTGGCAGAATCAATCTTTCCAGTCCTCTCCAAGGGAAACAACAAATTAGTTCCTTTCTGGGGAAAAAGTGGGCATCCTCCAAATTTCCATGGTGCCAGTGTGAGTGTTGGAACTGCTCTGCGAAGCTGCCCTCAGGCTATTTTCAACTGCAATAGCATATTTTTTTTTTCATCAAATCAAGCAATATAAACGATGCAGACTTTGCTTGCCTAAAGATGTTGTAAATGTAATCGCTCTCATCCAGAAATAAAAGCAGCACATACCCAAATCATGTCTGATCTACAAAACTCTTCCTTCTCTTCCCCCTCCTCGCTCCCAACACTCAGCCAAAGCAGTTCACACCCAGTTGCCATTCGCCGTCTGATGTCAAAAAATGTTTCAGTAATGGGAGTGATGTCAGGGGGCTGCAGGAATCCACTGTGGGCGTCCGAGGTATTCCAGCAGCAATTTGACAGCTCAGTCTGAAGTCCAGAGTGCGACAGGCTGCTCTGAAGTGGAGCATGATGCGTCTCTTTCTCTCCGCTACTGAATCATCTGACTTCGCCTGCTATTGTTCTCTGCTGCATGCCTGTCATAGCTGCTGCCTGGCCAAGCAGAGGCAGAGAGGCAGCGCAGTTTGCAATAATCATATCGCTGCATCTGTGCTGTGATTTTTATGAAGCAACCTTTTGTGGTTCTGTGTATGATGACATGCTGCTTCTGCCTTCTTTTTCTGACTCCTCAGGTCCTGTGTGATTACTCCTCTGTCTGTGCTGATGGTTGCACCCAGTAAGCAGTCAGGAATGTCCTCCACCGTCTCCTGCCTATGACATGGTTTAACCCACGAGTGATCCGGTCACCATGATGGCCTCTATGGTTGCCAATGGAAACCGAGACGAGCAGTCTCTGGTGTTGAAAGGGGTGGACCCAGAGACCTGCATGATTGTTTTCAAGAACCACTGGGCTCAGGTAAACACCACATCAACACTTCCACAGCTTAAAGGTCTCATACTGTAAAAATCCTTTTTTTGTTGTTTGTTTATTGTATTTTTTATAAACTTCCATCCATCCATCCATTGTCTATACAACACTAAATCCTCACTAAGGTCACGGGGGGCTGGAGTCTATCTCAGCTGACTTTGGGCGGGGGACACCCTGGACAGGTCACCAGTCTATCACAGGGCTACACTTAGAGACAGACAACCAAGCACACTCACATTCACACCTATGGACAATTTAGAATCACCAGTTATCCTCAACATGTTTTTGGACTGTGTGGGAGGAAGCTGGAGAACCCAGAGAGAACCCACGCAGCACGGAGAGAACATGCAAACTCCACGCAGCAAGATCCCGGGGCCCCCACTGAGACACGAACTGGCGACCTTGTTGCTGCAAGGTGACAGTGCTACCAACTGCGCCATCTTGCAGCCCGTTTTTATAAACTTGTAGGTGTAAAATGAAAGTTGTGAAGATATGAAGACATTTACTTCCTCCATTCATCTGACAGTCGGAGCTGTCAGTCACATAAGCAAACGGAGTTCTTCCAGAGGGAGGCCGGAACAATCCATTGGTTTGCAGAGCAAAACAGACCAGGGTTACACAGCCATGGTGAAATGAACCATCTTGGCAGTATTTTGAGCTGAAGAACTGAAAGACACACTGTGGGGACATATGAGACTTTGAGTAATTTGTTGAAAAGGGACAAAATCTGACACCCTGTAAATAAGCAATTGGACATTTTTGGAATTTTTTTTCACAGCTTATTCAGTTTTGTGCTAGATGTTAGACGTGAGGATTGATGCTACTGCCATGAATGTTCATTAGGTATAGAACCTTAGTTGGTTAAGTATTTAAAGCTATGTGGCAATTAGCTTAGTAGAGCATAAAGACTAGAAGCGAGGTGAAACAGCTTCCCTGGTTCTCTGAGTTGAAACAGTATACCTGTCAGTGGCTCTACAGCTAGCCAATGAATTCGTTTGTTTAATCTGCACACACATAAAAATCTAAAATGACATGTTGTGGGAAGGGACTTGATTATTAACAGTTTATTTAGGCTGCATTCCAGCAGCAGTACTGCAGCTACCCTTAGAAAGTACACACTCTTGCAAACAATGTGCATACAACTGGGACATAATCATCTTACTGTTGCACTTTAAACCTTGACCATCTATCCATCGCAGTCGGTTGTGCAAAATGAGCTGTCATCTGTCTGTGCGCTGTCTGTGGCTCAAGCTTGTTTATACTCGTGTGAGACGACTCAGTGAATGTGACGTATCTTATGTTGTGCATGGATTGTGGGTTGGTTTGCAAACTGCAAAGTGAGACTGGATGCAGTTGCATTAAACATAGCATGTAGTAGACATAATAAACTTTTTCTGGCACACTAAATAGTTGGTAGTATAGGTATTGGGATGCACCTGTTGTATTTTTTAGCACTTGGATGACAACTTTGAGTTAAATGTAACTCCGCAGAAAACAAATAACTTTTTACACTTCTGTTTAATGCAGATTAAACTAATGAGATGCAGAGTGTTTATTATGGGGACTTTACAGTTTGTAGTGGTATGTTTGGACTTAAGCCAGCGCGGGGCTAGCTGTGTGCAGTCATAATGCTAAGCTAAGCTAATCACCTTTATTCTCCAGCTTAATGCACAGACATAAAAGCAGTGTTAATCTTCTCATGTAGGTCTTGGCATGAATGTAAACAAGCTTATTTTCCAGAACCATGCTGAGTAGGTTCCACACTTTACATAGAACTATCACAAGAAGCAAGCAGAAGCTAAACATTTAATATTATTTCATGTTGTAATTTCTTCTTTCCAGTCCAGGTAATCATGTAATTACTTCCCATGTTTATTTTGCAACCACTCGATAGTTCAGATAGGGCTTTGAACCATGTCCAAGATATATTAAACCTGCATCCACAAACGCAGTCAGCACAAGTTTGTTCATAAAGACACGCTCTACTTCACTTTTGCCTCAAACGCTGACAGCAAAAAAATAAAACTGACTCCTGCGCCGTCCCTACAACAGTAAACTGCAGTGTGGTCAGGGCCAGTGGAATCTTGGCAGCGTGAAGCCGAATGTCTCAGACTCTTGGCTCTTTGCGGCAGCTTGTGTCCCTGTTCACCCCGGTGGGACCCGGCAGCCTGCTAATCCCGCTCCTCCCACACTGACATGAACAAACTCCACACGCACAGACATAAACGCGACACTGTCCAGGCGTAGAGCGGCGCGCCGGTGACTGAGTGTCGTCACCGTTTATATCTACGGTGGTGGTTGTCAGTGTGGGGTCTGACCCGGAGTCCGTCTAAATTAAGCAGAATTCCACTGTGGTTTCATTAACCTGAACAGCGGGGGAGCTCGCAGGGATTAGTTGTGTGATTTAGTTGAAAGCAGTGCTGTTCTAGGTGCCTGTGCATACTTTGCTCTAAGCCTTTCATAGTCCAGCTCCACTCAGAAATGTTTCACTTGGATGTTTGACCTTCAGTATATGATGATGTATGTGTTTTAGTTTGACACTAGAGGGGAAACTTTCCAGTTCTTCTTGTAAGTCCCTGTCTCTTCTTAAAAAGTGCAGATATGTACATCTGAGCGTGATTTGTGAGTTAATTCTAAAGCCACGTGATCCAATATGCAACTTAAACAAGACTGACATGGAAGCTTTTAGAACACAATACAATGACAATGAAGCAGAAGACGTGTTGTGTCGAGCAGCTATACTTTGCAGGATTATGGTTTTAGATTCCAGGAAGGAGAAATAGTTGTAATTTTAACACTGTTCATGAGATAATAGAGAAATGGTATCATATCCAAATTGCTATTCCAATTTTTTTTTAATGTTCCCTAAAGTGTGGAACTGTTTATGTAGTCAATAAGAAACTGTTGCAGTTGTCAGCATAGTTATTAAATTCTTATTATATTATGTTTCCCTTTCCTTTATTTTGTTCTACAGCTTTGTTGCGCACATCAAAGGTTCACAAACTCAAAAAGCCCAAACTCCACGTTAAAGGACGTTATTCTCTCTACCTTTAGCAGCCTGAAATGTCTTGTTTAAACTCCTGATTTTTCATTCTGTTACTTATTTTCATCACCATGTAATACATTTACATCACACCTGCTTACCAGACAGTTTGACCTGCTCTCAAAGTAAGAATCAGCAGCTTTGCCACGGCTCACTGTTATTTCACTACAAGAGGCAGGAACTAAAACGGAGCATTTTAGACTGAGTGTGGGAAGAGGCGCTGCACCGATGTGCTGTATTAGCATTAGAAACTTTATACAGGGAGGTTTTCCTTGATAGTTGGTTGAGACCAAAAACAGAGCGAAAGGCGAATCAGTGATGGATCCTGTTGGATGGTGGATGTTCATTGTTTATCCTAGACTAGAATAGTTTGACAACCAATTATGAAACCAAGAACCAAACACTGATTAAGTTCCAGCAAGCAGAGAGTTTTTTGTCACTCTAGTTTGATTAGTTCTTTAAGTTGGAACATGTGAATTACTCAATTGAGATGCATTTAATGACTATGCATTCTTTTGTCACATGAGTTTATAGTTTTTGCATGAACATTTAATTTTTTGGGGGTTTATTTTTCTTCCACAGTCTAATTATAAAAGTTGTTATTTTGGTTTTTAAGCCTCTGTTGGTTTGAAATAGACAATAGTTTGAATTGTAACAGTGACATAAAAAGAGCAACCAAAATGCTTGGTTTTTACTTTTTCCCGTCAAAGTGGGACAGAAGTTGTTGTAATCAAAAATATCAGGGCTGACTGGTCCCGGCTACTGTCTATGAACAGAAAAAATGAGGAGAACTCCCTGTTCCACATTAAAGCTTGTTTAGCTTGAGGCAAACTGGCAGCACAGTTCCACTCCTGCAGAGTCTTATTTCCATGCTTAGTTAATCTGTAGCGTGATAAGAGTGCTCTTGACTTTGGTTTCAGTTTGGAAAACCTTGAAATCAGAGTAACACATTGTAAGTAATATTGGCCTCGTCCTTCTGTAAGAAGCTCTGCCTGTTTCGGAGTTGGAAGATTAGGTTTACGTTCATTTGCTGGGTCTTATCTGCTGCTCTCCAGGCCTCACAGAGCTCATTGTGTTTGTTGTGACACACTCAGTGATCTGTCAGTTGCTGCCAACAATCTTCAGCTGTAGCGTGTGTGGTGTGGACAGTGTGTTGTCGATTACTATGACTCTCAGAGTTACTGATTCATCCCATTCATAGTGAATGCCACGTGACCCCCTCCCCAAATAAGTCTTTCAGTTTAATGAATCTGGTTCCGTTCACTGGCTTGTGACATTTAAGAGGAAACATTTCCGTATTGGCTTTAATTTTCCATCATCAAACCAAAAAGAGTAGCTGAGTCAGACTAATGGTAAACAGAAGGTTTGTTCCTGCTCCTCTTTAACATTTGCTTTTTGGACATTTGTAATTAAAATAAAAGCGCAGACATACAAGTGTGGGAAGACAACTAACTTGCTTGTATTCAATCGTTTCATCCCATTTATATTTGGGACAGTTTGCAATGTAAACACATTAAAATGAGCAATTCAGAGCACTGCTGGAATCTTGACAAAACATGTCTAGTATTAAAAAGACCTAATATATGTGTCCAAACACATCCAGGCTTTGTACATTGAAGGCAGACTAAAGTCACAGATTTGTAAGAATTATATAAACATTTATTTTTTAATTTCAACATCCTGATGTGTTTTTCTGTTATATGCAAAGTTCTAAATTGTCATCATACATCAAAATTCATAGATATTATGTTTTTTATGTGGACTTTTATGGTGCTGCTTCTACTTAAAGAGGTCATTTTTCACATTTATTTTTTCTGGAACAATTTACTGAGAGCACTACTCTCCCCCTGCTCTCGCTCAGATTTACACACATCCAGATGCTGCTCTGTAAAAGCCACAGTCGGATCTGTTGGCTCAGTCGGAGCAGCTTTGTGGAGGCTAAAGGCACCACACTGGAGGTTGTAAGGAGGGGGCAAAAACTGCTCAATCATTTTGACAGTAAAACGTGGATAAACTGGTGAGTTCGTAATACTTTGAAATCACCTTTGTCAGGGTGGTTTTTCCTTCTTTGTTACTTGTTTGTAGAGGTCTAATATTTAAAATAAGATGCCTAATTATGGAACAAATGCCAAGTAATGACAATAAAGCTACAGCAGTGAAGTTCATGCTTGATTGCTTTGCTTTGTCAAACACAGACTTCACGTACAACTTGTTTGTGACTGTGTTCTAGACAAACTGCCTTGTTGCAGGTTGAACACACACTGAAGCTTTCCTGTCAGTGCTATGTGGGCAAAACAAGCTCTATTTGCATTTGCCAGGTACTTCAGTAACTCCAGGCTGCTCTGCAGGTCATGCAGGTCTCACACGAATGCGTGCCATCCCGTTTCTATCGACTGACAGGTGATTTACAACCTTTGACCTTCTCTCTATATGTAGCTTGACCACTTCATACCCGAGCTCTCTGAGGAAGACATAGTGCTTGCAGCTGCCTTGCGAAGATTTCCAATTGGGAAAGTTTCAAAGCCAGATGACGACGGCAGTGATTCCTGCAATATCTTAACATGTTGAAGAATAGAACCGTTGGCCATCTGTTAGTGTTGTGTTGAGAGGTGTGCAGCATTGCCAAGCTTGCCCACACCTCATTTGGAGTTATAATAATGCAGTATGATGTCTGGCTTTTGCTGGTCACCACTAGTGCTGTTGTCATAGTGTATATAGAAGCAATCACATCTGGATCACCTCCTTGAGGAACCACTACGATGGGAGGGACAGATTGTGTATCAGAATGGTCTGACATCTCAGGCATGTGACTCATCTCCTGGAATTGAGCTGTTTTCATGGTCACTTTGGGCATTAAGAATGTTTCTCAAGGCTTCTTCAGCAGTGAATCCAGCTACTCTAGGTCCATTAACTACAAAACATTAAAGTTTGGTGATTAGAAGTAGAACATTTCAATAATATCAGAGCCTAAAAACATGCATATCTTTCCGGAGTCAACTTTATTTTATCCTGGCGACGCCAAGGGGACAATTCCTGTCAACAAATAAACAAAAAAAAAACAAAAACCTAAAAGGTTGTGGGAGAAGTAGATTGAAAATGTCATGGTAGGAAACATTTTTCTGATTTAAAATATCACAGTGGCACATTTGAATATACACGTGGGTCACTTGAGGGAATTCCAACACTGTTTAAACCCAACTTTTATTGTAAAGGTCAGAGCCATAAACCATAAATGTTCCAACTCACTCAAGTGCATTTCTTCAGATCAGCACAAACACTTGTAATTTGACCCAACTTTCATCTTACCAACCACTCTTGCTCCACGTATTGTTGTGCCAACACCCACAATTAATCCCTTCTGTAGAACTCGTCGGGGAACTAAAAATGAAATCTTTAAACTTTTATTCTTCATCAGCTGGAGTCCAGTTCTTGGTCACATTTGTCCCAATGAGTTTTTCTGTATGACTCAAATAATACAGATGGATCCAGACTACAAGCTCCCTGTTCAGCACTGTGACACCTGCATACCAGCAGCAATGCAAATGAAAGTCAGTGCATCGTAGTTTAATTAACCTCAGCCCCCAGTCTTTCATATCGCCTATATTACACCTGAATGCCATTCCTCCACATGTCCAGTAAGTAAAATCCTTATTGAAATGGTCCTGTTCCTGTCACTTTGGTAATGGCAGAGAAGCCTGATCCAGACTGATCCCTTGAGGCTCAGACCGCTGGGCCAAACCCCATCAGGCTCAGGCTGGGATTACAAACTCTGTTCTCTTGTTTCCATGCCCGGCTCTCTCATACACAGCCAGTTATTGTCATGGCAGCAGCGGCAGGCTGGGGACACTGGCTCCATTATTGTGACACTGGTTTCTACACAGCGGACACACATGGGAAGCACTGAATACACAAAGGAGTGTTTCAGTCTGCGCTACCAAACTGAGTTTATCTGTACTGTGTTGCCGGTTTATTTACACCTCATTTCTGTTGACAGTTAACCTGCCAGAGAGAGAGGAGGGATTGGATTTGTTTAGGCCATATTTTGATGTGATTCATGAGCATTGTGTGTAAATGAACTTGTACTACGTGTCCACAGTATAGTACATATTTTATGCTGAGTGAAAGGAAGGATTCTTTTGTTAACTTGTTTTTGCACATTTGATGCCTCTGTGCCATCGACAGCAGAGTCCGGAGGCGTTGTGTTTTTGGTTTGTCTGTCCATCTGTCTCATTGTCATGAACACAACATCTCTTGAGCGCCTGGAGGGATGTTCTCTCAACTTGGCACAAACAGTCACTGTGACTCAGGGGTGAACTGATTAGATTTTTGGTAGTCAAAGCTCAAATTTCAAGGTGACCGAGACTTCACAAATCACACTTGTGGCCACAACTTAGAAATTCATATGTTATCTATAATAAGATTTCACATACACGTTTAGTAGGATAAAGTGTTGATGGTGGAGGTTAATTCTACTTCTCTGCAGGCAATAATTTAACTTTCTTGGATTTCGTTTATTGAGTTTGTGTTCACCTTTGTGTTTTAGAGTGTTATTATCAGTGGTCATGGCAACCATTAGGATTGTTCAGCAGTGTGACATCAATACTCTGCAGCAGTGCTTCTCATATATAAAATGGATTTATGTGGCTCACTGCAAAGATGTGTCCCAGTCCACCCAGACTTTTGTAATATTCATTTGCTTCTTCTGTTTAGAACTAAAGTTTAATAAGGATAAAATGAAATCATGATCAGTGCATTTACGTGCAGCCATCAGTGTCCATTAAGTGTCATTCCAGCAAATTACAGCACCACAAAAAATGTATGAACCTGTAGTCAGTGGAGCAGGTTCTCATTCATATTAACCACTGCATTGACTGAATATACAGATTTAAAAGAGAAAGAACCATTATGTATATATGATATATATATATGTAACTGAAGATTAATCTCTGAGCAAATCTTGATTGTTTAACTCTAATTCTCTGGTATCTGGTATTTGTCTGATATAATTGTGATGTTGCTGAAACATCTCAGCTCATGAACTCAACTAATTTTGTAGTTGGAGGTCTTTACATCAACATTAAACACAGAATGCTTATACAGTGTTTTAAAGTTTTATTTCTGTGTGTCTCCTACTGTAGGTGGTGAAGGTCCTAGAAAAGCATGATCCCCTGCGCACCAGTTCCACCCTACCGTCCCTGGGTGTCATCAACCTCAGCGCCGGCTCTGGCAGCAGCTCTCGTTTCGGCTCCATCTCCGTAGACGAGGTGAATGCGGTGCAGAACTATGTGGAGCACATGCTCTTCCTGCTGATGGAGGAGGAGAGCGGGCAGGCAGGAGCCATGGGCCCCATCCTGGAGTTTGTGGTGATGGAGAACGTGATGGAGCGCCTGTTTGTGTGGAGCCTCCGCCGGGAGTTCACGGACGACATGAAGCTGGAGCAGCTGAAGATGTATGAGATGCTGGTGGGCCAGGCGCAGCAGCCTCTGCTGCATCACAAGCCCATCCTGCGGCCGCTCATGATGCTGCTGTCCTCCTGTTCGGGGACTGCGGCTCCTGCGGTGGAAGCTGAGCTGGTGCTGCTGCTCAACCAGCTGTGCTGCGTTCTGGCAAAGGACCCGTCGATTCTGGAGCTGTTCTTCCACACCAGCGAGGATCAGGGAGCCACCAACTTCCTCATCTTCTCCCTGCTCATCCCCTTCATTCACAGGGAGGGCACAGTGGGCCAGCAGGCCAGAGATGCCTTGCTGCTTATTATGTCGTTGTCTGCTGAGAACGAACGAGTGGCCAAACACATCGCAGTGAACACCTACTTCTGTCCGGTCAGTCCTCAGTGAAAAACTACTTGCACTTTTCTCCTTGTCTTGCTTTTATTGCCTTGTTGTATTTTGTGTCTGTAATTATCCCCCTGACTTTTCTTCTCTCTTCTAATTTATTAGCAGTTCAATGTAAAAAGAGTTGTTCTATCCTTAATCATCCCCCTCAGTCAGCTGCATTATTATTATTTTCTGGCAGGTCTGAGACCCTGGGTGGAATAATCAGTCCAAAATATACAGACAAATTCATGAGCCCACTTAAAACAAGGTTAAAAGATCTGGCGTTGAATGTTACAAATGTCTTGGATTCATAAGATTACAGCACGGTTGTAAGCTAATCCCATGTAAATAATGCAATTCACCCGCAGCTGCAGACGGCGTCGTGAAGAATGGGTTTTGATGTGATGCCAGTTGAACAACAAGAGTCTGGATTTAATTGGTTCCATTGGCATCCACAGGGAGGGCACAGTGGGATAATCCTATAGAGGATGTATACATTACTACAACACTAATGAAGCACTCATCCTACAGTTAAATGAGACTGCGGCTCGATTGTTGTTTGAAGTCCTACACTGTAGAAACTACTTGACAAAGAAAAGACTGAATCTTATGTTGACAAGTGACTGTACTGCTATAACGTGGTCATTATTGCAGAACGCTTTACTGCTCAAATATTCATAAAGGTCTCGGAGCTCGACCTGTAGGAGGCATAAATCCATAAGTATGCCGTGTGAGGACAACCGGGCTGATATGTAGGCTGCTGCAGCGCTCACTGAGCTTATATCTGCATTACATTATCAAAAGGTAGAGAGCAGGACAGGATTTACAGCAGGATTTTGCTTTGTAGTGAGCAGTAAAACACTGTCATAAATCTGCTGAAGCAAAAGGTAAAACTGACAGCAGATAAGCTGTATATACAGAAGATCGTGTGGGTCATATGGTACACTGCCTCATGAACATTTAACGATGCCCATAATATTCTGTCTGTGATTAATTTATGTTAAATGATTTTCAATAGTCAGTATATATTACATGATGCCAATGGTCCTACAGGACAACTGCTGTATTTGGGATTAGTCCAAAAAAGAGCACCTCCTCTGCAAACTGTTACACCTACTCTCTTGTCTGTTTTATTTGGTCTTTAATTACCTGCAAATTAATTTAAAAAGACAAATTTTCTAAGTCTACAGCAACGCCAGCAGCTCTGAGAGGCTGCTCTTATTCACAGCAGTCCTCTGAGCTAAATGTCAGCGTGGTAACAAGCTCGCCCCGACGATTCCTGCATGCTGATGTTAACATTTATCGTCTTTGCTGTCTGAGTTTAGCAAGTGAGCATGCTGAAATTTTGCAAATTAGCTTGAAACACAAAGTACAGCTGAGGATGGTGGGAGTGTCATATCCAAATACATACAAACCATAAAGGTGTGGTTACACGTGGTTGTGAGGCCGGTTGGATGTCCTGCTAAATTTTTTGAAACACCTTTGGAGACAGCTTATGGTAGAGAAATGAACATTCAATTCACAGGCAACAGCTCTGGTGAACATTCCTATAGTCAGCATGCCAATTACACGCTCCCTCAAAACTTGCGACATCTGTGGCATTGTGCTGTGTGATACAACTGGACATTTTAGAGTGGCCTTTTACTGTGGTCAGCCGAAGACACACCTGTGCAATAATCATGCTGTCTAATCAGCATCTTGATCTGCCACACCAGTGAGGTGGATGGATTACCTCGGTAAAAGAGAAGTGCTCGCTAACGCAGATTTAGACAAATTTGTGAGCAATATTTGAGAGAAATAGGCCTTTTGTGTACATAGAAAAAGTTTCACATCTTTGAGTTCAGCTCATGAAAAATGGGAGCAAAAACAAAAGTGTTGTGTTTATATTTTTGTTCAGTGTATATTGACAGAAAAGCATTTTTATGGAAAAATGTTCTTTTTATTGGAACATATTTTAGGATTTAGAGGCAGATTAGTCTGACAGGATACTTTACAAGAAGACCCTGAGATCCAGGTCCTCATTCACTCCAAAAGTTATGAATCTCTAATTTACTTACACAGTATACTTTACAGTTCAGAAGGCTTCCTTCAAGTTGCCTCCCCATCTGGAAAATGCAACTGTCTCCATTCCAGTGTACCAGTAAGAGTGCTGAGCTGATACATGTGTGCAGCTGTTGACTTTTTTCAATAAGCTGCAGGAGGAAAAGTCAGGAATCACCAAAGCGTGGATAAAAATAGCTTCGTATTGACATGCTGCGTCTTACTATTAGAAAATCAGTGAAATTGACCATTATTATAAATATAATCTGTAACAACAGTCAATTAATGCTGCCTCTCCACTCTGCCTCAGGTGCTGGCCACAGGGTTGAGCGGCTTGTATTCATCTCTGCCCACTAAGCTGGAGGTTCACAGTGAAGAGTGGCACTGCCTGCACAGAGAGGACTGGCTCCGGATGCCTTCGCTCGTCCAGTTTCTCAACTCGCTGGAATTCTGCAACGCTGTTATTCAGGTAAACACGTGTGCCGGGGCTGAGCGCACGAGCCTCCGCCTGGTGAAAATGTCTATTCACATGTGGTAAATAGCTGTGACCTTCTGACTCACTGCACTGTCTCTTGACATTGACTGTTCCCAGGTGGCGCACCCGGATATCAGAGACCAGCTGGTCAGTTACATCTACAACGGTTTCCTTGTGCCTGTCCTCGCACCAGCACTCCACAAGGTTGGCATTCTCATTTCATGTTGTCTTTTACCTAATGTAATATATATATAAATGTACATATACCACATAAAATACTTGCCATTCTCCCCAGTAACTATACTTATTCTGGACAGCATTAGTCTATTTCTAAATTACAGGAGATGGTGTGTAAAAAACACAGAACAAAAAGGAAAATATGACGCGTGTCTGGATGAGACATGAATAAAAATATATGCAATTGTAGTTGGCTGGGATGCTTTAATCTGTTTTATAAGTGACACACACTCACTGCTGACTCATTCCTACCTGTGTGAAGCTCACCCTCGAGGAGGTGATGACAACCACAGCGTACCTCGACCTCTTCCTGAGGAGTGTCTCCGAGCCAGCCCTGCTGCAGACCTTCCTCTCCTTCATCCTCCTCCACCGACACGAGAGCGTCCACATCTTAGACACTCTGGTCAGCCGCATCAACACGCCTTTCCAGGTACACACAACTAGGAAACACAGCTTTTGTCTTAAAAACACACACATGATGCTCACACAGCACAGGATGAGTCATGTTTAATGATGCAGGAACAGGTTTCATAGATTTAAAAATGACCCCTGAAGCTCTGGGACTCGTGGTTTAAACTTTAAATGTCAGGCCCAAAGTTGGCACATTGTTGCCATGGTGATGATCAGTGGCAGTGATTCATCCTGTTGTCATGTCGTTGCTTTAAAACAGTATATGATCAGATATCTTGCTCAAATATTTCAGTAGGGCTGAGTCATTAAGATGAACAAATACTTTTTTTTACAATGCTGTTTGATTGTGTAAGTGTCCGCTGTGACACACCTGTCAAAAACAGAAAAGAACATATTCATATTCATATAAATAAGTTAAAAAAAGACCACTTAATAATGTCTGGTCGTTATCAGTGTTGTCATGGGGACGACAAACTCAGTCATTCACTTGGGTCCAAATTTTTGGTCCAGATTTCCAGCAATCATGGTCCCCAAAGGATGAGTCTTCAGGGCTTAATGGTCTGACTTTTTCTAAAGCTGCTGCTGCACATATGAGCACCGAGCCAAGCAATATCAGCTACCAAACTAATGACAGTGATAGCTGTCACCAGTCCTGATCAAACGACCAATCATTCATTCATTTTCACGATTCCCTTTTAAATATCAGTTGGATAACATCATGCCACTGTTGTTTTTTATGGAATAAACAAAACAAAATACAATTTTTAATGTTTTTTTTTTTTGTTTTACTAAATGTTAACGGGGATATTTTTGATTATTACAGTGCATTATTAATTTTGGTGCAATGCAGGATCTTAAGGACAAAAAACTCTTTATCTGAAAACTGCTATAAATATATTAAATAACAACATCGTCATCGTGCAGCGTTTATCCAGGACAGCCTGACTCTAGCATGGCTGCAGACAACACTGATTTCAACATCTTTGCTTTTTCCAGCTTTATCTCACAAATGGAGCGTCAGTTTTCAGACATGTTGTCCAACTAATTAAAGTAAACTTGCAGAACAATTCAAACATATTGACATTTGAGAAGTTCAGACCAGAGAGTGCTGTGAATTCTTCTACTTTCTCCTCATATATTAAATTAAACAATCACCTGATTATGAAAACTGTAATGCAGTTTTGCAATTTCTGATCACTTGAGCACTGTTTTGTAAAAACAAACTGTTTGGTCCTCATTAGATTTAATGTGTCTCTTTGTGTCTTTCCATCGAACCCTCCAGTTGGGCACCGTGTCACTGGCACTTTTCCGCACTCTCATTGGCTTATACTGTGAAGATGTGATGCTGCAGCTCGTACTGAGGTGAGTGGCACACACGCTGACTTCTCCCACTTATGAGGCGCGGTGCATCTAATTGGTTTACGACCATGAGCTTTTACTCACCGCCTCCCGCTGTCACCATCTGTCGCCTCACCCCCCCTCCTCCCTGTCCTCCTCCCACGACCGCCCGTCGGTTCTCCTAACATCCCGTCCCACCTGCCTCTCCAGGTACCTGATCCCCTGCAACCACATGATGCTGAGTCAGAGACGCGTAGTGAGGGAGAGGGACTGCTACTCGGTATCGGCGGCCAAGATCCTGGCGTTAACGCCGTCCTGCTGCTCTCCTGACCGCAGCCCCCCGCCCCTCCGACAGCTGGAATCCATCCTCTTTTCCAAAGGTGGAGAGACTCCCGGCAGTGGCGACAACACAGGTAACAAGGAGAGGACATGAAAGGAAAAATATTGGCTGATTAAGTACAATTTGGGTCTTGTTTTTTTGCAGTTTTTGTTGGGTTGTGATAACAGTTTCCCTTATGCACCATGACATTGCTACACTGGTGATGAATCTAGAAGTTTGCTTTTAATAAGTTGACTTTTGTTGTCTCTTCCGAGTTCTGTGAGTTTGGCTAACCTGGAAGTTTGTTTAAATTCTGTTAACTAGCTTGGTGTCTTGCCCTGTCTGAATTTATTATTTTTTTTTGTAATGCTGCCATATTCTCAGCAATTAATTCTCTGAGTATGAGAATGTTTATACAGACAGGAATTATGCCCAGAATAGCAAAAAAAAAGATTCAAGTTGTAAAAAAAAAAATGGAATTGTCCTTCTAGCTGAATGTAGTACAGCTAATTATTACTTAAATTGAATTGACTGGGTAAGTATTGTAAGTAGTGAGTCAGAAAATCGCCCCCTAACCCTGTTAAAGCCAGCACATATCCACACTACTGGGCTGTCCTTGTGCATTATTTGAGCATTTAAGTACTGTATGTGCTACAGATGAGTTATAAATGAATGACTGCTTATCGGCCACATTCGCAGCCAGCTTTTATGGATGTTTTTGTTGCTTTCAAATCAGACGCAAGGAGAATAATCGAGCACAGTTGACTATTCATAACGCTGTCTGAGTGAGTGGATGTTATAACCTCAGTAGCAGTCGTGACTTATACGCTGTCAAAACAAACAGAACAAATGGAGGGAAATGGAAAATCGTTTTCTGCGCACGTTGGAAGAACTAAAGCGAAAGTATGAAAATAAAAGGAATAATTTATTAAAGTTACATTTACAAAATCTGTTCAGACATATGGCGCGCTGTAAGATGTTGATCTGCATTTAATTGGAACGTGAACATATAACAGGGATGATTGTATTTTATCAGATAGTGAGATCTCCTGCTGTTTCGCTGCATTACATCACTTTACCCCCTGTAGTTACATGTCAAACTCATTAGTTCTGCTCTGTGTGAGCGCTGAGCGGAGGCTCTGCACGCCGGCTTTTATCAACATTTCTTATCTGTTTTTTTTTTTTTACCAGAGGAAAAAAAGAGCTTCTCAGAAGAGGATGATGGCTCAGGGAACTCCTGCACCATCGGTTCAGAAATCTACCTTGATGTCAGCTATCTTCATTACCTCTACGACGCCCGTCTCAGCATCAGCAGCTGCATTCGGGCCTGCCAGGTTTGGTCAGCCCCATACGACGGCGAGGAGCCGCCTCCTGAGAAATACCAGCCGGGCGTCCTGGAGGAGCCGCTGCTGAAGAGTCGCCAAACCCAGGTGGCTCCCAAGAGAGTCCTGAAGCCCCTGGTGCCGCACCCTCGACCCTCCCTGCCCCCGAGTACAGAGCCGCCCTCCGTCCCCCAGCTGGAGCTGGAGTGGG
This sequence comes from Stegastes partitus, assembly GCF_000690725.1. Classification (NCBI taxonomy): domain Eukaryota; kingdom Metazoa; phylum Chordata; class Actinopteri; family Pomacentridae; genus Stegastes; species Stegastes partitus. The sequence goes on along the minus strand of NW_007578201.1, from coordinate 150,216 downwards.
ACGATAGTTACGATGCGTGCCCGGTGCAGACCGCCGAGGCTCCCATGGAGACTAAACCTGCACAGCCGCCTCCTGCTGAGCCCCCAAAGCACATCCAGGAGATGAGGAGAACAGCCATCATGTTGGTTAAAGGCTCATACATTGAGGAAAATGAGTTCCAGGATGACGTCATGGTGTACGATCTCGTTGCAAAGAAAGACACCAGTGGCGCCGACCAGGCAAAACGCAAACCCAGTGGTTCACAATCAGAGGAGACCCAGCCAGGCTCAGCAGAAGTCTCCCCGAAAAACGGGCTCAGTCCAACGCTTCCAACCTCTGTGATGGCTGACAACGCCAAGAACAGCGTGGACACAAAGGCCAAGGGGCAGAAGGATTGTAACGCCAACCTCCAAAACACGGCTGCTGCTGGGTCGGGTGAAGATCTTTTGGCTCAGTATGAGGAGCTCATTCGTACGTTGGACACTGAGGCGGGTGGAAAACAGGTCAAAGCTGATGGAGAGGTAAAGAAACCTGTCACACCAGTGGAGGAGGAGGATGAAGAGGAGATGGATTTCACCTCCTTCTCTGCAGAAACACCAGAGCCAGAGAAAGTGCACTCACCATTTGGGACAATAAATAGGTTTCGCAGTGGAAGTACAAGCAGAAACCAGTCGATGCCTTTTACGGGTGAGTTGAGGGAAACCTTGGCTCTGCACTTGTCTTATTATTTACCAGAAAATACATCTGAACAGCACAAAAAGAATGTTTTATTACTACTCCTCCTGCAGGGCCTTTTGTCAGTGTGCTGTTGTCCCGTCTGGAGAATATGCTCTCCAACTCCCTTCATGTCAACCTGTTGCTGACGGGCATCCTGGCCCAGTTGGCTGCTTATCCTCAGCCGCTGCTGCGCTCATTCCTCCTGAACACCAACCTGGTTTTCCAGCCGACTGTTCGCTCCCTTTACCAGGTAATACAAATACGCAGCTGTGGTTTCACAAGTGAGATTTAAATTGAGAACACAAGTTCATTGGATGAACTTTGAAATGTAATTACTATGTAAAATCTGCAGAAATAAATGAGATCTTTTGTATTTTTTCTGTGGTTTTTGTTTTTTTTCAGGTACTAGCCACTGTGAAGAACCAGATAGAAGACCAGGCTGCCAGCAGAAAGGAGTTTCCAGAGCTGATCACTGCCGCCCAACACTGGCTACTGGCGAGGGATGCAACGTTTATGGCAACAGGTGACAATACAACCCGGCAGCAATTTTCTTTTTCTGATTGAAATCTGTATAAATCTATAATAGTATGAAAAATCAAGTATTTAAATGGCAAATATATTATTATTTAAAAATCAGTGACAAATTATCTGCACCTTAGCTTGGGTCTAGAGTACGTTGGGGTTCAGTGTCTTGCTCATGGACGCTTTGGCACTTGGAGTGGCCAGGAATTGAAGCGCCAGTTGAACCTGATTGGCTTAAATTAGAATTATTCCGACACAATTTTAACTGAAAACCTCAAGAAACTGGAGTAAAACCAGTTCCTATGATGCCAACAATTAAAATGACTAGTTAGACATTTAGCTTACTTTGTTGCCAAGAATTAGACGAGAAGATTGATACCCATCTCGTAAAGTAAATATGAAGTTACAGCCATCAGTTGAGCTAGCTTAGCTTAGCTTAGCTTAGCTTAGTGTAAAGACATACGTGGGATTTTGTCTGTGTACAAATAAAAAAAACAACATAAAAGCAAGCTTTAGAGTTGATGCTAGGTGTATTATTTTAGTAGCTTTTGACAGAACGGTGCTAGCAGTCTTCCCCCTGCTACCAGTCTTAATGCTAAAAGCTAAGCTAACGTGCTGCTATTGGTTTATATTTCAGTAGCGTTATATAACCAAACGCTCGTCCTTTAAGCTGTCGTGTGTTTACAGTCAACCTAACAGTCAGATTTTTAAACAGATATAGACTCAAGAAGCTCAGGGTGAGAATTATGGGTGTGAGACAGTTTGTTTGTGTTTTTTTTTTCTATTTTGGGAAGCATTTTAGTGGCAATTTTAGGAGTAGCACTGTTATTAAGTCTTCAATCTTGAGGTGGAAGAAGCACTTAGATGTTGTAGAATCAACATGTCATTTAAATTCATACTTAAGCTTAAAAGTACTATCATTTTCATGTATCAGAATATACTTGAAGTACTAAAAGTAAACCAAACATTATGCAGAATGGCATATTTCAGAATATGTTTTACTGTTGGGTTATAGCATCATATATAAAGTTATTATTCAAGTGTTCCTCACTTTAATATATGAACCAAGAAAGGTGATTTAACTATTTTCTAGCTTTTGAATTTTCCCCTTTGAGATTAATGAAGTTTCAGCTTAATCTATAATAACACATCATAACTTATTTGTTGACTGTATTTTATATTAGAAATCCAAATCTGTTCATTAACTAGTAACTAAAATTATTCAAAAAAAAATGTCGTGGAGTAAAAAGTACAATATTTGCCTCTGAAATGTACTTGAAGTATAAAGTAGCAGAAAAGTACTTGAGTAAATGTACGTAGTTCCTTTCCACCGCTGCCTCAGTCTCACTAATTTGCTGCCAGAAATAATTCAAGTCAACATCTGCATTCACGATCACTTGTGTTTGGCTCCTGTTGAGAACCAGAATAAATTCTCCTTGATTTTGTTGTTGTAACTCGTGTATCTTTGCAGCTGAGCAGCGGTCTCATTCACGCCCTGGAGCTTCACTCATGTTTTTGAACTAGATTCCCTGTGGTTTCAGAGTAGTACAAGCCACAAAAAAAAAAAAAAAATGTTGTTGGAGGAATGTTTATGGAGAGTCGAGAGACCAGGATGGGAATTTTAAAGGGAATTTTTTAGTTCCTAAAGTGGATTGCTGTCTTTTGTATGTGTTTACAGTTTTTTTTGCAGAAAAGCAGAATCTACTTTTTGATGTAAATGATTTGTAAATAGAGAAATGAGTAACAGAAATGTATTATATTTACAAAATGCCTCCAATTGAAACTGGCACATGCACTGTGTATTGATTATCCATGTGTTTGTCCTTGTTACTTATTCAGTCCTTGTGTTTTCTCAGCGAAAAACAGCGGCAGAGGCTCCAACCACCACGACGGGGGAAGGATCCTTCAGAGTTCACCGCCGCCGAAACCCAAAGCCATCTCTCTGGATCGGACAGAGGTCTTCGCTACCGTCCTCTTCACGGAGTTCCTCAAAGAACTGGCTGCGATTGCACAGGAGCACTCCATCTTATCTTACATTCCAATGGAAGAGTAGTTGAGTCCCAATAGGCCTCTGTGACGAGACCGAATCGAACTCCGAAAGATTATAAAACACTCTCTTTTGATATACATTTGTCCTTTTCAGGCACTACTTGATGAAGCAACTTCTTGGACCTATTTTAAAAATATGGATTATTTATTTTCCAAGCAAAATCATCTTTTTTTTTTAAAAAGATCATTTCTTCATTTTACTCCTGTAGAAGGTTTGGCAGCCAAGGAGGAGGTCCAGACCTTGAGCTGGAAAATCTTGACCTGGTTGCTGAAGCCTACACCAGCAATTATCTTCATCAAGGCGTGCTCCAGGTCCACCAACCAAAGACTGTAGAGAAGTGATTCAAAGAAAGAAAAAAAAACCTGACATTTTTATCAATCATCAGCCCTTATCTGAACTTTCAGGGTTCTGCCCTTGTTCTGAATGTCTTCTACAACCAGCTCCAACCACAACAAGATGACTTTTTCCTCTGTGTGGTTTTCTAAAATACTCAGGTGGCCTTTTCAAGAGTGTTGCCTCGCTGCCATGCGATTACACTGAATACTGATTTATTTTCGCCCTGTAGCTGACTGGCAGCACCGCTGGCAGCATCCCAGAAACACATCCAAACTTTCACTTTATTCTTATGCAACTGTTACACGATTACATTTTTTTTTTCTTTTTGGCAAAACAGATTAGTCACTGTTATCTTCACACTTCACAAAGTGGTGTTTCCACAAAACCCTTGTGTGTTAGATATAGATTGTTTTGGTGTTTTTTTTTTTTCTGTTGATTCACGATGGTACCTCAGGTTCTGTTTTCTTAATTCTTAAATCACCGTTTAGGTGAAGTAATTTTCCTACAGTGTACTGGTTTTTCACATGATGGGCTCTATGTCTTTTCCATATCTGCACAGATTGACAAACCAGAGCACCAAAACCAGGTTTCTCAGTGCTATACTTAATTTGCCTTACTTTAGCGATGCTTTATAATGTATATATTGAAAGAAGAAAATGTTCTGGGGACATAGAACACTATGCAAATCAATGATCCTTCGGGTATAATTGAGTTTAGGATATTTTCATAATGGGAAGGGGTATTTAAGCTTTTTTGAGACTGACTTTCTATTGCCATTTTCTTTAAAAAAAAAAAAAAAGTTATCTTGGATGCTTTTTGGTGATAGTTTAGGGCTTTCTTCTATTTAGAGATTGTGTTGTTTTAGTTGTGATCCGTCTGAAATCTCACTGTTGGGAAAGTTTTGCATCTGCTGATTCAGACTAGCAGTTACCAGGGGCAACCTGTTCTGTTGTAAATCGCCTTTATCTTAGTCCGGGTGTTGCACATGGTTGTTAGTGCGAATGTCCAAATGCAACGATACGAGAGAGATATTTTGTTACAAATCTACGAAATGAATTTACCGGAAACACATAAATACTTGTAAATTGGTGCCTAAGTTCCAATTTTAGTTCACATTATTGCCTCATTTCTGAAGGAATTAAACAGGAATAATACAAAATCTTACAGCCTAAGCAGAAAAAGCAATGTGTTTTTTGTTGTCATTTTTTCCCCCTTGAAGCCGTCCATTGTCAAAGTGCAAAGAGAAGTCTTAGTTGTCATTAAATTCAGTTTCCAGGAGCACAGAATCAATCGCTTCCTGCTCACGACCCGATAAAAAGAAGCAGTTCATTCATAATTTAATGTGGAAATCGATTTGGAATTGAACATTTCCTGAGATAATCTGATACAGAACTCTAATCAATGCTGAATTTTAAAGAGAAATAATGACATGAGATTTTTTTCAGCTATGAAAAGATTCAGACTCTGAGATAATGTACTACTTTAAGTAGATGTGAACATGGTTTTCTATTGGCAGAAAAATGGTGAAGAAAGGCAACTGAAAACAACTCCATCTTGTAAACTTGTGGACTACACTGAAAGCAGCATTCTCATCTCATGCATTTTGAACACAAGATTAACTTTAGGTTTAAATATCAGCTGTGTGTTTCTGTTCCAGTTGAAATACAGTTGATTCCCACTTGATGCGATACAGACGGTGAATGATGCATCTTTGTGTGCTAACTGACTTGAACCAATATCAGTAATCCTCAGACTAGTTGGAATTTCTCTCTGGTTAGAGAACATTTCAGAGCACTTTATCAGCCTTTTCATACCACAGTGCCACTCAGTCTGTGTTAACACATTTACGGTTTTAACAGCACTGTGGCATGAACACAGTTAAAACAACCAAGACTGTAAACCAGTCTCTGCTTTAGTAGGTTTCTATTCCAAAGACTCATCCTTTCTGACAAAGTCACGTCTGTTTTCTGTTTGAGATTTGAATGGGTTGCTGTTTGTCGTTCATGTCTGAGATACAAAGGAATGCCTCTTTTAATAAAGAAATATTCTGGTAAATGAAACTGGATATGCTGAATGTGTCGACCCTTAAGCTAAATAAAAAAAAGAAGAAAGGTTTTCAAACAAGAAACCCAGATGCTTTGCCTGGCAGGTTTCGGCTGACACCATCAATAAATTATTTCCGTTTTGCCAGAGGTAGTTTGCAGCTGTTTGTTCTGTAGACACTGATGCCCTCGTTTAATACATTTAGTTTCCAAACATCCCTCCTCAGATTTTGTTCAAAACTCGGTCTAAACACCGGAGCCTATATTCCTTATTCTCATGCAGCGACTGTGACATACAGTAGAGTTCAAGCGAAGTGTGATGGAGAACTGTTTGAGCCGCTCATAAATATCCTGTGCATCACTTCTGCTCAAATACACAAGATAAACATCGCTTTGACAAGTAGACTGCACCATTTAGTGCCTGTTTGTGCAAACGGGTCACTGCACGGGTGGAAAGTAAAAATCAGCAATAAACTTTAAATGGATGTGGGATAAATTAGAGAAAATATGTGTACGGGTCAAAATCCAGGGCACTGGATGCTGTCAGACTTCACGAAGAACAACCAGGAACCACAACTAACTGCCTGTAACGTTGACATGCGCTTCAGCAGCTCAGTGAAGTGAGGGAACATAAATAATTTCCACACATTACTTTATTTTCTGATCTTTATAATAGAGATCTGAGGATCAGATGCCATCATAGACTAACCTGTCGTTACTACATTTGACTGAAATGTACAAAAATATTGATGCAAACTGACGAGGCAGCCATCGTTAGCTGTTGAATTCCCTTCACATTTAATAAATATTAATCACAAAGTAGAAGAAAATGGTGTTGAAATTAAGGAGACAAGTTAAAGAAGAATTGTTAAGCTTTGTGTCCCCAATAGCAGAGAGGAAACACAGTTCATGTGGCACTAAAAGTACAAAAACATAACAGGCCATATAATATGTTTCAACCACAAGGGGGCGCTCGCTGCTTGCTTCTCCTGGCTGGGTGTTGGCGCTGGGCAGGGCTTTTGTTGCCTCTCTCGGCAAGAGTGCATCTGTCATGTCAGCAGTTTCATCTTCTGCCTCACAAATGACCATAATGGCCAAAATGGCAGGAGCCAATGGTACATTAAGTTATATGGAAAAAGGGGCTACATTAAATTATATGCAGGTGCTTTAGGAGATATAATTCTTGTGCTCATCCCCTCCACCCTTCCTCGCAGTCACAACCACTGAGTTTGAAGCAAAAATGATTTCTTAGGGGGGGAAACATTGCACATAAAAGCCACATCAAATATCTCATCATTTTGCATCAACATAAACGTTTTTTACAGTATTTTGGGGGTTCGTTAAAGCCGTCCAGAAACAGAATAGCGACACAATGCTGCCCCAGATCACCTGAGAAAGTTTATTACTTTCCAAACACATATAAATACACAACATAATTGTAGTCAAATGAAAATACTGTTCAAGATTTACAAAGCCTCAGGTTTCATACAAGACCAGTCTTCATGTGCTGCCAGACATCCACAGTTAATCTGCATATGAACATTTCCACACAGAGGCGTAGCATCGCTGTCTTATTGCTTCCTAAAGGTCAGCGCTGACTTCAAACCCAACAGTCTGACCTTCACGACGTCTTCTCCTGTAGAATTGCTCTGACCAGAACTGGGTCAGCTCTACCTTTGGTCTCTTTCTGAACCAGACCCATCAGCTTGTTCAGCACTTTCTTGTTCCCGTTTCTGATGGCGTGAACCTACAGGGGGCCACGTAAAACACAATACACATCAAAAAAACACAAAACATGCACAATATTCTCCTTTTATTTGTAACCACATGTGAGATTTTGCCCCAAACCTCATCGGGATGCGACTCCACCACCTTCTGGCAGATGCTGTGCAGCTGTGTGGTGTCGCTAACAAGCCCCAAGTCGTGCTCCTGGATGATCTGCTGGGCCGTCTTGCCCGATGACCTCCACATCTCCTGGAACACCTGGGAAACCCCGTAAGATGCAGGTGAGAGCCGGAATACAAAACAAGCGCTGGCCGGGCTGTGCGTACTGAATGACAGACAGAAGGGGGATAATTGCATGGTCTGTGGAGCTCACTGACCTGCTTGGCAACCGAAGAGGAGATGTGTCCTGTTTCCTGGAGCTCAAGCAGCTCGGCCAGGGCAGAGGGAGAGATTGGGCTGAAATCGAATCAAGGGGTAATTTAATTACACTTAAATAGATGGACTTGAATTAGTGATATAAATGGTAGGGGAGATGGAGAGAGAAAAAGTGGGAGTGTCAGACCGAAAGGACCAGACAGTCTATGTGATTTGACCGTAATGTTTTTTGTCTTTCTCATGCCTGCTTGTTTATTCCTCAGGCTATCAGATTAATGGAATCAAATAGCTGCTACCAACATTCAGTGTACATTCAAAGCCAGTCTATCTCAGCTAAATCTCCTCCAAACCTGGCACGGGCACCGCAGAAAAATACGAGTATCCATCTTTATAAACTCGGTTAATGTGTCAAATAGAGCAATGGTTCCTCTCCTAACCTGTGCGGCTGGTGCACACAAAGAGCTACTTGACCTTATCCGGAGGTGGGGAAGGTTGGGATCGAAATAGAGAATCCTCATTATACTTGTTTTCAAATCTTTCCCATTTTCAACGCTAACATCATGCGGGCCTGGTGAGACGTGTCACAGTTCTGTCATCACGCTGTCACCATGCTGCCGCCGAGCTCGCCTCATCGACAGCCGCCAGCAGCGGCTCCTCTGAGGAGGGGAACCCCTGGAAGAGCGACTCGTCTGAGCCGGTGGAAGCTCTTAATGACACGTCTGGAGTTTCACCTCTCTAGCTGTCTGACCAGTGTGCTCCCCCATTTCTCGTTTCATTTATCCAACTCAACGGCTCAGAACCAGGGGAGCAAAGAGGCAGTGTGGGCTGACCTGACGGCACAGCAGAGGCGAAAACTTTAATACTTCCAGTGATTATATGGAGGAAAAAAAAGGACACACTTGCAGTTCTTAACATAGCTCATCAAGACCTTTTTACTTGCTACCCAAATTGCCAGTTATTTCCTCTTGGCTCAAAATGTCTCTCCAAGTACTTAAATGACTCAGTTTCTTACCCGCCTGCAGCGTTTGACAGTCCTGCTGACCACTCTTTGTTTTTTCTTTAACTCTCCTCCTTTCAACCACAGCAAATGCAACATTATGCAAAAATAAACACCAGCCACTTTGTGGTTTACTCACACACAAATGCTTCACAACAGTCTGGAAATGGCAGATAAAGTAAAGCTCACAGCATCTGTGCAGACGTCAGTCCATTACTTCAATTTCATGTGCTCTGTAATGACTCAGGGCTTTTAGTTCTGAGAAATTTTCACTGCGCTCTTTTGCTAATCTCAGTAGGACTCAACAACTCAGATGACTCCAACCTGCCTCGTTTTTCTTTTAGATGCAGTAACTATAAAACTGCCATTTTAGGTGAACTGCTAAAATGAAAAGAGTTGAAATGAGCGTGGTAGTGTGCCGTGAACAGAAATAGTGGGAGGCAACGGGTGTGTGATTGGTACCATGACAACTTCTCTTTACATCAAAAAAATCAAAAAGACAATATTTCTCTAAATGCTGATTATAAAATGTTTTTTATCCAGGATGTCCCACTTTCTCTTCTGCAGCTACTAAATATATATTCAACAATTTTAGCCCAATCTCAGGATATAAAGTTAACTGGGGTAAATCTGCTTTGCTGCAACCTCCAGATCCAATATACCTGCAGTTCAAAACGGAAAACACTGAGTAGGCCTGCACAATATGAAGAAACTCTGCAATGTGCAATAACATTGTTCAATACCGTAATGATAATATTACTTGCAATAAAGTTGATTAACTATATAGTTCCCAAATCTTTCTGCTAACACACCCCCCCAAAGCCTTCCATAACAAACATTATTAAAAACATTTGCAGGAACTCATGACAGAAATAGTCAAATGAAGAAAAGTTGTTCCTATATATCTATATTAAGTGCTTTCCAACAGAGCAATAAGATTGTTGCTACTAATTTAGAAGACATACATGTATAAAGATCAGAAAGCTCTCACACCTCCAGTATTAAAATAAATGTCCTTCCAAAAATCAACTTTCAGCGATACCTTAAAAAAAACACTAAAACCCATTCACAAAACATTCATTCTCTAGCATCTGTATGGGAGAATAATAAACACAGCCTGAAACTGCCAGCTCTCCAAAAGCAAAACAGCAAAGGGGGATTTGGTAAACTTAGCTTCCAGAGGAACCGCTGCTCATTTGTGTCACACGTAGTGAATCGCTGCTTCCTCCTTTGTCTTCTTTCAGATTACAAGATCTGATCCACTCAACCCTTTAAAACTTAAACAATCAAGAATAAAATTTGGCTCAATTATTACTTAAGTAATCTCCACCTGGCGTCTTTCCAAAAAGCACTGCAAAATTTTTGTCTTCGCTCTCTCATTTTTCACAATAACCTCGGATTGGGAAGCCAACGAATTTCCTCTCCTCAATAAAAGGGTGCCCACTGTCTGTGACATTTATGGTCCAATGGGCCTCGAAGCATTTCAAAACATCCAGAAACCTTTCAATCTACCGGGCACATCTTTCGCTTTCTACCTCCAACTCTGCACAGTGATGCGCACTTATAGTACATACCTCTCTCCACACATCCATCTCTCACAGCTCTGACCTTGCATTAGGCCTCCAGTAAGCCCCCCATCTATTGACTGATTATGGAAGGCCAGAGCTTTTCCTCAAATAGCTCCAACTAAAATTGGAAACCAATCTGGCAGAACGTCCAACTATCTTCCAGGAATCCCAACCATCAAGTTATTCATTTTAATTTCATACAAAGAGCATATTTCACTCCCCGCAAAATGAAAGCTTTATCGTCACCAAACCGTGCAATCAAAATGCACTGGGTCGTATTTTATTGGTGTGGGAGTGTCCAAAGGTTCTGCAGGATGGTTTCAGAGATGCTACCAAGCATACTGTCCAAAACAATTTCTTACTTTCCAGAAGTCCTGTCACCTAATGACAACTTGGCACGTGTTTGACCAGCTAGTCTTAGAGCTGCCAAGTGAATAATAGCTTATAGATGGAAAGTACCTCATTCTGTCAATATGCAAAGATAGCTACTTGACTTCATAGACATTGCAAGCATGAAACAGCGGCCTGCCAACATGCAGCAGGCAAAACAGAAAACATTTCATTTTGTGAACAAGCAAATGCTACAATATAAACATTCATATCAGTATTCTTTGTGTCCAGAAGGTCCAGGGTGGGAGGAAGGCAGGAAGAGGTTATTTCTTGCCTGTTTTTTTTTTTTTAGTGGTGCCTTGTCATTTTTGTGCTGAATAATGCATGGATATTTGTGTTATGTTTATATGCATAACAAACAAAATGACCACCAAAAAAAAATACATAAAATCATAAAGATTTTCAAAAAGTTTCCAGTGTTGTCGATACAATGTTCCAGACCTCATTTAAGAAGAGATCGAAACAACGCTTTGCCCAAACAGTAATGATTTCACTAACTTCAAAACAGACTTTCCTCTGCCAGCAAAGGGGGCCTTGCCCTTGATAAACGTAAAGAACTGAGCAATATCGAATTATTTATGAACTCACGTCACTGGTATGGAGTCATAGATGAGAATAATTAAAGCTCTTGTTTTCAAATAAATATGAAGCACAAAACACTATTCTGAACTCTAAACAACACATCTTTTGCTGCAGCTAAACGCTCATTAATCCAACGTTTTTGGGGAATAAAGAGGAAACGATTCAATAACTTAGATTTTAGTGGCACCTTCTGCTGAGCCAACGTGTACAGTATCAATATGTGTCAAGGGTGAGAATCGGTAGCAGCTAAGTCGACTTAATTTTTACAACTTCAGTGAATTTTTCATTATAACTCTCGTTATGCTGCAATTGTTGCATTGACTTCGTTCAGTAGATACCCGCTTACTATTTTTTACCGCTGGGTGAATGGAATAAATCAGAACTGTGACTGTGTCCTCAAAATGGTGTCAGCTGATATATAAAACCATGACACAGACCTCCGTCACCGGCACATTCATCACTAATATGATGCGCGGGGTTACTTCAGGTGGAGCTCCGAGGCCGCTCTTGCATTAAGAGATTGGCATCAGCTGTTTTATTCATGGTTCAGGATGACCACATCATTCACAGCTGTGTGGCTGTCAGCTGCACTCATGCACACGATTATACTTCTCAGTACTTTGCTGCACTCAAAGCACCTCAGAAGTGGGAAGCAAGATCTTGCTATGGCCTGATTTGTGACCTTTCTGCATTAGATGCACAAAAAAACCCCACAACACCACATCCTCCTGCTTTGCATTGTTGCTTTTCTGAGATTAACACAAACTTGTCATTTCACTTAATTGTGAAAACAGAAGAGCGAATTAGGTGCAAAAGGTAAGCTGTCTAAGGTGTCAGACATTTAACTCATCACAAGTAGAGAAGCTGTATTTATATATAGTTACTATTTAGGGGGAAGATGTAAAATGTGGATATTGAGATTGAGAAATTCGACTTCTGGTGGAGTTTTCTTAGAGATTTGGAAATTCCTTGTTCTTGGTAGCCATTGAATGCAGCATTTGACTGTATTTAGGTGCTCCTTCATTCCTACGTGTCATGAATTTTGACTTGTGAATGAAATCCAGTGTTCACCTTTGAGAGAGTGATGGAATCGTCCCCTCACTCAGGAAATATGGTTTGTTCATATTCTTGTTTTAGAAGCGCACGGTGAAATAAAACATGCTGCAGACAGGAAAAGATGCTGTTTGGCTGTAGTGAGCGTGAGGACAGCGACAGAGGTTAATAACAGTAAAATGTCTGATAAAACACTGCATAACTTTGGACCTTTTGGACTGCTGTTCATAGTCGAGCTCCTGCGGTTCATGTTTACAACCCTTCCCACACTATTTCCCCCACCACCCCACCCGCCCTCTGTTTTTGGCCACATTCTGTCAGGCAAATTTTGGCTCGACTGCAACTTCGCTCTGCTGATACGCACATGGCAACGCTGTCTGCTGCCAGGACTCCCTCCACCACCACCACCACCATCCAGCCTCCTCCTTATGTGCTAAGCTTTGGGTATTATTGATTTAACTAAAAATCTAATGTTCATGTATGTGCTTTTTAAGCCTGCATAATCATCTGTGATGAAAGAGTCTGTTCCTTGACGTGTCTCTGACTAAAGTTAAATCATGAGTCACCGGATATGGAGCCGTATTTCTTCTCCCGAGGGGAACATTTATTTTGGCATGACATCACAGTGTCTCACAAGAACTAAACTCCTGATGCAATGGCTGGTGACACCTGAACAAAAAGAGAAACTTGGGAAACACAGACTGGATTTGGAGAGTGGATTGTTTTTCTTCTTATGCCTTCATTACAGATTGTGAAGAGGTGACATTAAAATCCAGGGAAAAGAAAAGTAACAAGGTTTCCTGGCTTTAACTCTAGATTTTGGGCATTGTGGCTCTTGGTCAGCATCTAAATCTGAATGCTCCAAATGAATAATTTAATGATTTTCTCTTCCAGTCATTTCTATCTATCAGGAGGCCTTGAAGAGGAGAAAATTCAGCGAAAAGCAGCAACAACAAGGCCATCTTAGCATGTGTAGATTTATCTGTACATGTTTCATTGCTCCTTTGACCACAGCCTGAAATCAACAACATCTTCGAGTAAATTGTGCAAAAGATATAATGTGAATGAGCGAATCACAACCACTTCAGAGGAGAAAATTAAGTCTCTGGCTGGAGAACATCACTGCATCCACAAGAGCAACAACTGTAAAATGAAGGGATCTGTTGATGTGCTTCTCACCTCTGGCTCACACTTAGGTCTTGCTGTTTCAAGTGACCCAACAGCTCATTTGTCACCCAGCCAATCACCTTCCTCGGCTCCTTCTTGGTCGCCTTCAACGCCTCCTCAAAGTACTCCACCAGCCCATCCTCGTTCTGCAGCACAAACACCACAAGAGCAGTTTTATCACTTCACGTGCACATTATCGGAGTTCATCAGTCTACAGCTGCCTCCTGCTAGACTCAGGCAGAGCTGTACCCAAGCTAACTCCACTCAGATTTGATCAGATGGCCATTAAAAGGAAGGATTCAGTGAAGCAACTTCCTCCTCACTGGTTGCTCTCACTCACTCAGAAACTCACCACCAGAGTGAAGCTGTGCTCCGGCAGGATGCCGTACGTTTGCACCAGCCTGTCTCTTTTGACACTGGGAAGCTCTGGCAGCCCTTCTTTTATCTTCTGCACCACCACCGCCTGGCACGCATCAATGCCAGTGGGCAGCGATGCGTTATCCTCATACACAATCAGAGGGGGCAGGTTAGGCTCCGGCATAAACCTGAAGAAAAGGCAGGGGGAGACGAGGGAGACGGGGAGAATGCTTTATCAGCAGTCCAGATAAGCTCCGAGAGAAAGAGGCTGGCCTTTGTTGAGATACTAATAGTCCTCTTGACACCACACTTGTCACATTTCACTAGCTCCCTTAATCATTTGACTCCATCAGCCTTAAACCTAACCGTCTATCATTCGCTCACCTAGAGAAGACACACATACACACAAGTGCAGTCCAGGCTTTGATTGATATGTATTTACTTCTCTCCATCTACCCAGACAATCCCTAGTCTCCAGTGAGGGCAGGATCATCTTCTGATATTGTTATTGCATGTCTATATCTACATACAAATGAAACCAGAAGTTTACATATAAAGTATAAAAAGACACATGATTCTTTTTTCCTCACTGTCTGATATTAAATCAAACTTTTCCTGTTGTAGGTCAGTTAGGATTAACAAAATTGTTTATATTTGATAAATACCAGAATAATGAGAGAAATAATTTTTTTTAGAGATTTTTTTATTACTTTCTTCGAAGTCAGAAGGTTACATATGTTTCCTTAGTATTTGGCAGCATTGCCTTTAAACTGTATGACTTGGGTCAAACTTTTTTGGTTTCCTTCCACAAGCAAATGATTTGATAAAATTCTGGCCCATTCCTCCTGAAGGAACTGGTGTAACTGAGTCAGGTTTGTTGGCCGTCTTGCTCCACACGCCTTTTCAGCTCTGACCACAGATTTTCTACAGGATTGAGATCAGGGCTTTGTGATGGCCACTCCAAATCATTGACTTTGTTGTCCAGAAGCCAATTTGTAAATAATTTGGCAGTATGTTTAGGGTCATTGTCCATTTGAAGACCCATTTGTGCCCAAGCTGTAACTTCCTGGCTGATGTCTTGAGATGTTGCTTCAGTGTTTTTACATAATGTTCTTTCCTCATGGTGTCATCTACTATGTGAAGTGCACCAGTCCCTCCTGCAGCAAAACACCCCAACAGCATGATGCTGCCACCCCCGTACTTCACAGTTGGGATGGTGTTGTCAGGCTTCCAGCTTCCCCCTTTTTCCTCCAAATGTAACGATGGTCATTATGGCCAAACAGTTCAGTTTTAGTTTCATCAGACCACAGGACATGTCTCCAGAAATTAAGGTCTTTGTCTCTGTGTGCATTTGCAAACTGTAATCTGGCTTTTCTATGTTGCTTTTGGAGTAATGTCTTCTTCCTCTCTGAGTATCCTTTCAGCCCATGTCGGTACAGGACTGGTTTCACTGTGGATAATGACACTCTCTTACCAGCTTCAGCAGCATCTTCACAAGGTCGTCTGCTTTTGTTCTGAGGTTGATACACACATTTTGCACCAAAACACTTCATCTCTGGGACACAGAACCGTCTCCTTCCTGAGCGGTATGATGGCTGGACATTCCCATGGTGTTCATACTTGAGTAAAATTGATTGAACAGATGAACGTGGAACCTTCAAGCATCTGGAAATTGTACCCAAGGATGAAGCAGACTTGTGGAGGTCCACAATTCTCTTCTTGATATCTTGACTGATTTCTTTAGACTGGTTGTCACAAAAGGAAACAGTGTGTTTGAGATGTGCCTTAAAATACATCCACAGGTGTGCCTCCAATTAACTCAAATGTTATCAATGAACCTATCAAAGCTTCCAAAACCATGACATCATCATTTGGGTTTTCCCAAATAGTTTGTAGGCTTAGTAATCTTAGCGTATGTAAACTTCTGACTTTGAAAAAAGCAGTAAAAAAATCTCATTATTCTGGCATTTAGCAAATAGAAATAATGTCCTAACTGATCTAAAACAGGAAAAGTTTAGTCTGATTAATGTCAAACTGTGAGAAAAAAAAGGTTATATGTCTTTTTATATGGTGTACGTAAACTTCTGGTTTCAACTATGCAGGATGCCCACAAGTTTACACTCACCTGTAGTCCTGAAGACCTTCTTTGTCCCTCATAGGGATGGTCTCTCTAGAGGACAAGATGTGCATATTATAAAACAGAATTTCACTATTATAGCTAACTGAATATCTTTAGACTATTGGATGGATAAAACAAGACAAAACGTCCACTTGGGCTACAGGAAACTGTCATGAGCATTTCTATCTGTTTTCTGATATTTTATAAATCAATTAAGAAAACAATCAGTAGATGAAGCAAAGATGAAAATACTCAACCAAGCATAACGAGACAAGAATGTGAGCATATGTGTTGTGGATCCCTTTCAGGCGGCCTCGCTGTGTTTAAACCGGCTTTGTCAGATCTGTAGCCACTTCCACAGAAACGAGAAGAAAGAGCCAATCACAGGCCATCACACACGCTGTTTAACACACTTCGCCATGTACCTTGGACATGCAAGGCCTCATGGGAAGGAGGCAGAGCACTAGAAGATGATCAAGGCCTCAGCTGTGTGGGAGCAGGCTCATTCTGTGAGCTCATAAGCCTACGAGTAGCACATAGCTCACAGATAACAGAGGACGACGGCAGCATCCAAATGGCTCTATTCATCATCATTACCATGATGGTTCGTCCTCAGCAAAGCTCAGGACTAATGAACCAGGCAGAGATCCCAGTCAGAGGGTGTTGTAGTGGCTAGATCTTGGCTTCACGGTGCTGCTTTTTCATCCTCTTACCCTGATTTGGAATCGTACGCCCGGGTCTCGTTTTGCACCGTCCCCCCTCTCTGCAGGACGTCAATCTGCCTCTGGATCTCATAGTCTGGTGAATATAAGGGAACATAAATGCGGACCACAAATATAATTTGGTGGTAAATGCCAAACACCTGCTGTTACACACTGGCAATCCTCAGGCCTCCGAGTGCTGCCACATTATAACTCTGATAAACAGTGTTTTTCTCCATGACTTTTAAATAGCAGTTCAGCAGCAGAGTAAATGTGATTCAACTTTATTGATAAATAATTCAAGCGCAGCACCACAGTATGTCAAACCACACTTAAAAAACCTGCATGTGAAATACTGAAGTTTTCTGACTGGGGCTCTTTGTCAGCTTGAAGAGAAGCTGAATGAGCAGTTATGGCTGACATAAAACCTTTTTTTTTTTTTTAAGTGAGTAGCTGCAAGAAGTCAGTTCACAATCACATGCTGCCGTCACACAGGTATTGTTCATGAATGGCCATCAGTCCTAAAGTTATGTATTTACTGTTGGTCTTAATGTCTCTTCATAAAACAAATGATCCTATTTTAAGGAATTGACGTCATAAAAATATGGATGTTTTGTTAGGCTGTGCATGTGCTTCTTTTGCTGCTCTATAGCTGTAAAATCTAATGGATGAAAAACAAATACAATCCCCCTCTGAAGCGCACTGGAGTAGATACGTACAGCAGAATGAAATGGAAATATTCAATTACATTAAAAGTAACTTGCCATTTTATGCGAGGCTATCTGCCAGGCTATTTCTTGGCCAGGACTAGTTGCCAGGCAACCAGTGGAGACTAGACAGGAAGTTAGTGGTCTCAGCCAAGAAATAGTCCGGTACATGATGGGTTTTTGTACAGATTAAACAACTTGTTAATTACCGAGCTTTAGAGGTGCTGGTAAGCAGATTTTTTAAACTGTTAACTTTTCACCTCCCGTTTCCTGTCTTTGTGCCAAAGTTACGAAAGCTGGCTTCATATTAGCTGTACAGACACATACAGCAGCAGTGATGTGTAGTTATCAGATTTACTGAGTTTTTAAGGTCTTCTCCAGACAAACTCATCGCTGTCTATTAACATTACCGTAATTTCCAGACTATAAGCCGCTACTTTTTTCCACACACTTTGAACACTGCAGCTTAAACAATGAAGCAGCTAATTTATGGCTTTTTAGGAGTTTTACGAATTTGCCTCGAGCCTAAAGTGACATTGAGAGCAACAACGAAAGAGAGACCGAGGAAGTGTGTGACAGAGGAATTCTGAGGCTGTTCAATTCTGACTCTGAAGAAGACGACTTCAGTGGTTTTAGTCTGCAGGAGGAAGATGAAGATAACGATCAGTGACTTTTCCTGGTAGGCTACTGTATTTTTTTTTTTTTTTAACCAGCCGTGCTACAGTCACTGTTTGGAAAAAAGCATTTACAGTACGTCTTTGTGTATGCTACCAGTACGTATTTAATTAAAAGTTACAAAAATCTTTCTTTGTAAATATCTCATGTTGCAACGTGGACATTTGCGGCTTATAGACAAGTGCGGCCTATATACGTACATTTTTTTTTCTTTTTAAAGTTAGTGGGTTAGTCAGGTCCGTTCAATAGTCCAAAAAGTACGGTATATGTTTCGAAGTATTTTTTTTTATGAAAATGAACCATTCCAACCTAATATGACTCAGACAGCACCTAGAATGTACAGATCTATAAAGCCTCTGCCTCTTTCTGCACCGCTCGAGCACACCAGCTCACCTATGACTCTCCTCAAACACTTAAACTATTCTACACTACATAACGGCAAAAAGTAATACTGAATTTTAGCCTTTTTTGTAAGAACCGGAAACTGATTCTGAAGGAGAAAAATGATACAGAATGCTTCATTAGGTTTGCTACATCAGTACGCTGCAGTTTCAAGGTGGAAATGCTAAACAACGACTGCCATTTTTACCCATGATGCATCTTCCAGCCAAAAATGACGCGCCATATGAACACAAGATAAAAAAAAAAAAGTTAAACTCTTTACGGTGCTTACCTATCGCCCTGGCCAGGTATCGAGCGCTGTTGATGTTCTTCACCTCTGTCCTGACGCCCAGAGGCTCACCGGGTCTGTGCACGGACACGTTGGCATCCACTCTCAGCTGGCCCTCTAAAGAGAAAATAGTAAATGATGCATGTGGGGAGAAAAATAAGTTTGGCCTCAGAAGTGTGGCAGCTCGAAAAAAAAGAGACAGAGGAAGACAGAGACACAGAGAGATTTCCATACCAGACATGTTGCCTTGACAGGTGCCCAGGGCTTGCAGGATGAGCTGAAGCTCTCTGACAGCTGCTGCAGCCTCCTCTCCACAGCTCATGTCTGGCTCCATCACCAGCTCCATTAGACCTACACCTGACGCATGTGAAGACAGCTGTGTTTAACATCTCTGAGGTATCTACCCCGCGGAGCTCTGTGACAAACCACAACAGCACTTGCTTTGTTGAGCAACTTTATATTTAATCTCTGTCTATAGCTCTTTTCCACCAGTGCTCAATAAAAATTTTAAAAAAGTTAGTGCTATACTGTAAAATGTATTTGTCATTGTCAATAAATATTAGGAAAAGTCCAACAATGTGGTAATGTCTCAAATCTTTTCCAGATTCTCTGCTGTCTATAGCAATCAGCCTAAAGTCTATTGATTCCTAACAAAGATAATTTTTTAAAACGGATTCATTTCGTATTCAAAACAGTTGGGTAATGAATTTTCTATAACAGCTGCTTTACACACAACTTTACTCCAACAGCAGTAATTAGCATTTTTGTCAGACACTATTTTCAGCCGTGGTGGTTCACTCAAAATAATCTACAGCGCCCATGTTCATCATAACGAATGAAGATGTCACCCAGGGCGACGCCGTGGCTCAGTGATGTGTTTGTAATGATTCCTGGGAAACAATGAAGGACTGTGGCTCAGAGGAATAAGCTGTAACAAGATTTGGCTAGCAGATGAGCAGGTTCAATTTATTGTTGCTCTGCATGGGGTTTGTCAACAACAAGAAAAAGACAGACTGTAGCGCACAGACTAATGTTTTCTCATGCTACCTGCTCTGTTGAGGTCTATGAGCGTCTGGCTGCGGACGTCGTCGTGGAGACTCTTGCCGCTGTCCTGTTCGAGCTGAATCTGCTTGATCTGGACGTTTTTTCTGATCACCTGGCTCCTCTTTTTCCCTCCGAGGAGGCTGTAAGTCAGCATGCCATCTACTGCAATTGGCTGCCGTTGCTGAGTGATCTGGTATCCAGCCTGAGAGGAGAAAATACAGTAAATCAAAACTCTGGGCAGGAAAGTTGTCCCAGAATCTCAAAACATTTTGTTGCTCTGCTTAACGGTCCTTCGGCGTTAAACCAAACCTTTTATCAGCCCATTGCAGCGCCAGAAACCCT